>NC_091986.1:167844494-168144494 GCF_044704955.1 Pristiophorus japonicus | reverse complement strand
AGAGAGTCGGGATAACTGGGTAATTTTCCGGTTGGCAAATGGTAACTAGTGGGGTACCACAGGAATCGGTGCTGGGGTCTCAACTATTTACAATCTATATTAATAACTTGGATGCAGGGACTGAGTATAATGTAGCCAAGTTTGCTGATGATACAAAGATGGGTGGGAAAGCAAGTTGTGAGGAGGACACACCAAATCTGCAAAGGGACATAGACAGGCTAAGTGAGTGGGCAGACATTTGGCAGATGGAGTATAATGTGGGAAATGTGAGGTTATCCACTTTGGTAGGAAAATAAAAAAACAAATTATTATTTAAATGAAGAGAAATTACAAAATGCTGCAGTACAGAGGGATCTGGGGGTCCTTGTGCATGAAACACAAAAAGTTAGTATGCAGATACAGCAAGTAATCAGGAAGGCAAATGGAATGTTGCCCTTTATTGCAAGGGGGATGGAGTATAAAAGCAGGGAAGTCCTGCTACAACTGTACAGGTTCATCATCATAGGCCATCCCTCGAAATCAAGGAAGACTTGCTTCCACTCCAAATGTGAGTTCTCAGGTGACTGAACAGTCCAATACGGAATTACAGTCTCTGTCACAGGTGGGACAGACAGTCGTTGGAGGAAAGGATGGGCGGGGAGTCTGGTATGCCGCACTCTCCTTCTGCTGCCTGCGCTGGTTTTCTGCATGCTCTTGGATATTGGTGAGGCCACACCTAGAGTACTGTGAAGAGTTTTAGTCACCTTATTTAAGGAAGGATATACTTGCATTGGAGGCAGTTCGGAGACTAGGGTGATTACTGAGATGAAGGGGTTGACTTATGAAGAAAGGTTGAGCAGGTTGGGCCTATAATCATTGGAGTTCAGAAGAGTGAGAGGTGATCTTATTGAAACATATAAGATACTGAGGGGGCTCGATAAGGTAGATACAGAGAGGATGTTTCCCCTCATGGGGTAATCTAGAACTAGGGCGCATAATTTCGGAATAAGGGGTCGCCCATTTAGAACTGAGATAAGGAGGAATTTCCTTTCTCAGAGGGTTGTAAATCTGTGGAATTTGCTGCCCCAGAGGCTGGGTCATTGAATATATTTAAGGCGGAGATAGACAGATTTTTGAATGGCAAGGGAGTAAAGGATTATGGGGAGTGTGCAAGGAAGTGGAGCTGAGTCCAAGATCGAATCAGCCATGATCTTATTAAATGGTGGAGCAGGCTCGAGGGGCCTACTCCTGCTCATACTTCTTATGTTCTTATATTCTGTGGCCAGCAGCGGGGCTGAATGAATTGACTGGGGCGGCCTACAGAACAAGAATGTTGCCTGGACTGGAAAATTTTGGCTATGAAGAAAAATTGGAGATGCTGGATCTGTTTTCTTTGGAACAGATAAGGCTGAGGGGAGACCTGATTGAGGTGTATAAAATTATGAGGGGCCTGGATAAAGTGGATAGGAAGTACCTGTTTTCCTTGGCAGAGGGACATAGATTTAAAATAAATGGGGGAGGTTTAGAGGAGATTTGCGGGGAAATTTCTTCACCCAGAGGATAGTGGGGTCTGGAACTCACTGTCTGAAAGGGTGGTAGAGGCAGAAACCCGCATCACATTTAAAAAATACTTGGATATACACTTAAAGTGCCGTAACCTACAGGGCTATGGACCAAGAGCTGGAAATGGGATTAGGCTGGATAGCTCTTGGTCGGCCGGCAGGTACACGATGGGCCGAAATGGCCTCCTTCCGTGCTGTAAATTTTGATGATTCTATGATTGTGACGGTATCCTCATACCTATTTCTCCTTCTCACATCCTACTTCTCCTCATCCCACAATGTCTTCTGCTTTACAATCAGAACGCGGTATAAGTATGCACCTCTGGCTTTCCACCCCTCCCCTCACTTACTCCTTTCAGATAGCCAAGAACTGCAACCTGGCCAGGCACTGGGGGAGGAGCAGGAAATGGAAGAAGAAGAAGGCACTGAAGCTGAAGACACAGCATCACTCGATTTCACATTCCCAGCCACCAGCTCAGATACTGACACACCGAATACTTTAGAGGATAGGTTAGACATACGATCTGCATGCGATGAGACACTGGGCCTGCAGCCAGGGCAGGGGGAAAGGGTAGCACAGGTGCCAATTCCCCGAAGGCCGAGATTACATACGGGTTCTGCTGCACAGGACTCAGATGAGGATTTCGATGGGGCGGCCTACAGAACAAAGCTGATGGGTATTCAGAACAAAATGCTTGGTACATTGGCAGTCCTGCCAGAAAGTCTGAATGCAATGTCAATGAGCATGGAGGAGTCCGGCTCCAACCTTGCACAGGGCTTTGCACAGAGCTTGAAGCCCATCCTTTCCAGCATGTACGGGTTGGCCAGATCTATTAGCATACTTGTGGACCCAACTATCATGCAGCACTGGGTCTAGTAGGCCTGGCTTTGCACTGCGTCTGATAGCCAAGGTCTCAGCTTCCATTGCAGCACAAGCGGAAGCCAGCCAATGTCTGAGTGCTGCAATGGAAGCTCAGCTTGCTGCCACACAAGTACAGACTGCTGCCTTCATGGCTATGTTTACCAGTATTGAAAGGGGCTTGCAGGGTGTTACAGCAGTCCAGCATTCTGTCCTCCAGCACATGACTAGGAGTGTTGAGGCGCCACCCCAGGGCAGTGGCAATGGCTCCGTGAGGACGAACCTGCTGTCCTCTCTCAGGATGACAGCATTCGTCCTCCCACCACTGCCACTCCCTTGCTGTTGCCTGTCAGCCATCCAGCCCAAACTGCTGCTGCCCAGGCCAAGATGGTGCAGTCCAAAGCTGGGCCTACTTGACCCAGAGCTGCTCGAGGTTGTCCTGCAAGGCCATCTGCAGTCTCCCCCACTGAAAGTCGGCAGCCTTCCACAAGCCATACTGCAACCACTGGGGTAGCACTGAATAGGAGCACTAGGAGACATAAAGGCACACGGAACACAGACACTAAGGGAATACACAAAGGTGATTCATTAACTTTTAAATGAAATATTGTAATGGTTGGATTCATAAAATTGGTTTGGAATGTTTGTTTTGTGGTGGCTTTCATTGTAGTACTGTAGCCAAGAGGTGGCTGTGATGGTTAGTAACAGAGGGAAGGTAAGATGTGGAACTCTGGGTGAATGTGGAATTGGAGTTGCATTAACTGGTACCGCAGTTGGAGGAGTTGATCACGGACAGCCCGGGCAGAAAGGTACTATCTGGGTTGCCTCCTCTCTTTTGCTTCCTCCTCCTCAGCTGGTCACTGAAGGCCTGGTGACAAGGGCTGTGCCCTCACAAGGTTGTGGAGCATGCAGCAGACCATGCCGAATCTTGGCACGTGCTCTGCTGAGTACTGCACAGCTCCTCCAAAGCAGTCCATGCACCAGAAGAGTTGTTTAAGGATGCCAATGGTCTGCTCTATATCATTCCATGCAGCAGCATGGCTCTCGTTATATGCATGCTGCCTCCCAGTGCATGAGTTGCCCAGAGGAGCCACGAGCCGGGAGGCCAGCAGAGAGTCAATGTCGCTCAGTCGCCACCCTCCTACATTACAACAGTGACTACACTCCAAAAGTACTTCATTGGCTGTAAAGCGCTTTGAGACGTCCGGTGGTCGTGAAAGACGCTATATAAATCCAAGTCTTCCTTTCAAGTCTTTCGTTCTCTGGTTTGTTGTGGTGGCTCAAATGCTGATGGGACAGTGGACTGCTGCACAATGAAGGCATTATGCATGCTGCCAGGATACCGAGCATTGACTTGCATGATGTGTTGAGTACGGTCACACACCAGCTGGACATTCTGGGAGTGGAATCCCTTTCAATTGCGGTATTTCTTCAAATTGAGATGCGGCACCCGCAAAGCGATGTATGTGCAGTTAATGGCACCCTGCAACATGGGTATTGATACGTCCTTACTATACAGTATAAATGCACACGAGGCCCATGCTTGAGAGAAGGTCAGTCTGTGACCTGTCCTTTATTCCTTAGCACTCAAGTGATGAAGGTGGGTGGAGCTTCCCCTTTTATACCTGAAGGTCCAGGTTAGGAGTGTCTCCCACCTAGTGGTCAGTGTTCTCACGGTGTACAACTTAGGTCAGTTTATACATGGGTTACAATGCTGGTTGAATACATGACATCACCTCCCCCCCCAAAGTCTTATTGGGATCACAGGTTGAGTCTCACCGGTGGTTTACGCTCCCTTGTAGAGCGCCTGAGTTGGGGCTCCGGTTGTTGGGCGCTGGCCTGAGTATCTGCTGTTTGCAGTGCCTCAGGCCTGTCCGGACTGCCCACAGTGACTGGGCTCTCCTCCCTTTGGTTCCGGTGTTCGGTCACCTGTGGTGGAGTGAACTCAATATGTTCTTCCTCTGCTTCTTCTATGGGGTTGCTGAACCTCCTTTTTGTTTGATCCACATGTTTGCGGCACATTTGTCCATTAGTAAGTTTAACTACCAGAATCCTATTTCCCTCTTTGGCAACCACAGTGCCTGCGAGCCATTTGGGCCCTGCAGCGTAGTTGAGGACAAAAACAGGATAATTTACATCAATACATCGCGCCCTCGCATTCCTGTCATGGTAGTGATATTGTGACTGGCGCCTGCTCTCGACAATTTCTTTCATGGTGGGGTGTATAAGGGATAATCGGGTTTTGAGCGTCCTTTTCATTAGTAGCTCTGCAGGTGGAACCCCTGTGAGCGAGTGTGGTCGGGATCAATAGGCCAACAGGAGGCGTGATAAGCGGGTTTGTAGGGAACCCCCTTGGAATCTGAGCATCCCCTGTTTGATTATCTGCACTGCTCGTTCTGCCTGGCCGTTTGAGGCCGGCTTGAATGGTGCCGTTCTAACATGGTTAATTCCATTGCCTGCCATGAAGTCCTGGAATTCAGTGCTTGTGAAGCACGGGCCATTGTCGCTGACCAAGATGTCCGGTAGACCGTGGGCGGCGAACATTGCCCATAGACTTTCTACCGTGGCAGAGGATGTGCTTGAATTTAAAATGTCACACTCGATCCATTTGGAGTAGGTGTCCACTACAACCAAAAATATTTTCCCCATGAAAGGACATGGATGCGTGACCAAGGCTTGGCAGGCCATGGCCAGGGGCTAAGGGGGGCTTCCCTGGGTGCATGGCCCAGCTGGGCACACGTGTTGCACCTGCGAACACAAAGTTCCAGATCTGCGTCTATCCCTCGCCACCAAATGTGTGACCTGGCAATTGCCTTCATCGTGACAATGCCCGGGTGCCCATTGTGGAGTTCTCTGATGAACACCTCTCTGCCCATCTGGGGCATGACTACGCGGTTTCCCCACAGTAGGCAATCGGTCTGAATCGAGAGTTCATCCTTGCGCCTGTGAAATGGTTTAAATTCCTCAGGGCATGCCCTGTACGTGGCTGCCCAGTCCCCATTCAGGACACATTTCTTGTCTAGAGACAATAGCGGGTCTCTATTTGTCCAGACTTTAATCTGACGGGCTGTCACGGGTGAGCCTTCGCTTCCGAAAGCTTCAACAGCCATGACCATTTCAGCAGCATGCTCGGTAGCCCCCTCAGTGGTGGCTAGTGGAAGCCTGCTGAGTGCATCGGCGCAGTTTTCAGTGCCCAGTCTGTGCCGAATTGTGTAGTCATAGGCAGCTAACGTGAGTGCCCACCTCTGTATGCGGGCCGATGCATTTGCATTTATGGCCTTGTTGTCGGCCAAAAGGGACTTTAGGGGTTTGTGATCTGTCTCCAGCTCAAATTTCCTGCCAAACAGGTACTGGTGCATTTTCTTTACAGCATATACATATGCGAGCACCTCCTTTTCTACCATCCCATAGCCCCTTTCTGCCTGGGACAGACTCCTGGAGGCATAAGCTACCGGCTGTAACTGACCCTTGGCATTGACATGCTGCAACACACACCCGACACCATAGGACGACGCATCGCACGTTAACACAAGTTTCTTACATGGGTCATATAACGTTAACAGATTGTTGAAACATAACAAATTGCGTGCTCTATTAAAAGCCCTTTCCTGGCTGTCCCTCCAGACCCATTCGCGACCTTTGCGTAGGAGCACGTGTAGCGGCTCTAGCAGCGTGCTCAATTTGGGAAGAAAGTTACCAAAATAGTTCAGGAGCCCCAGGAACGAACGCAGCTCCATCGTGTTACGGGGTCTGGGTGCTCTCTGGATCGCTTCCGTCTTGGATGCAGTAGGGCTGATCCCGTCTGCTGCTACCCTCATCCCCAGGAATTCTACCTCTGGAGCTAGGAAGACGCACTTCGCCTTTTTCAGTCGCAGACCTACCCGGTCCAGTTTGCGTAGCACCTCCTCCAGGCTGTGGAGGTGTTCTTCAGTATCGTAACCCGTAATGAGGATGTAGTCCTGAAAAACCACCGTCCCTGGAATCGACTTGAGGAGGCTTTCCATATTTCGTTGGAAGATCGCGGCGGCCGAGCGAATCCCAAACGGACATCTGTTGTACTCAAACAACCCCTTGTGTGTCGTGATGGTGGTCAGCTTCTTTGACTCACTCGCCAGCTCCTGGGTCATGTAAGCTGAGGTCAGGTCCAATTTTGAAAAAAGTTTGCCACCGGATAGCGTCGCAAAGAGGTCCTCCGCTCTCGGTAGCGGGTACTGGTCTTGGAGTGACACCCGATTGATGGTGGTCTTGTAATCGCCACATATCCTGACCGACCCATCCGCCTTGAGCACCGGCACAATCGGGCTCGCCCAGTCACTGAATTCGACTGGCGAGATGATGACTTCCCTCAACAGGCGGTCCAATTCGCCTTCTATTTTTCCCGCATCACGTACGGCACCGCTCTGGCCTTGTGGTGTACTGGTCTGGCATCCAGGTTTATCTGAATCACTACCTTGGCCCCCATGAAAGTGCCAATGCCGGGTTGAAATAATGAGTCAAATTTGTCCAGGACCTGTGAGCATGATACTCGCTCCACAGAGGAAATTGCATTGACATCGCCCCATTTCCAGTTCATGACAGCAAGCCAACTCCTCCCCAGTAGTGCGGGACCATCCCCTGGGACAATCCAGAGTGGCAACCTGTTCTCCGAATCTTTGTGGGTCACGACTACCGTGGTGCTGCCTAGCACCGAAATGATCTGCTTTTTGTAAGTCCATAGCTGTGCGTCAATCAGCGATAATTTTAGCCTCCTGGCCTTGGATGCCCACAACTTTTCGAACTGTTTGATACCCATCAGGGACTGGCTGGCATCCGTGTCTAACTCCATTGATACTGGGATGCCATTGAGGAGCACTTTCATCATTATCGGTGGCGTCCTGGTGTATGAACTGTATACGTGCTCCACATGAACTCGCTGAACTTCAGCTTCCAGCGATTTCCCCCAGTGTCCATTTCTGCAATTACTGCAGTTATTTTGCTCATCTCTGCAAACTCCGGCTGAATGTATGCCTCCACGCCTCCAGCATGAGTTGCGGTTTGAAACAAAAGGTCCCTTGCCAGTCGATCGTCCATGACTGCCCCTGTTATTGTCCTTGAGTGCACCATTAACAGGTGTTGATGGCCCCATTACTGGCCGCATTGTCCCTTGCAATGACGTGAATCGCTGTTCAGCTTGCCATTGTCTCTGTCGAACTCCCCCTCTGGGTTCGACTACATGTTGGGGCATGCCTGACTGCCCTTGTCTGCCTGGAGAACTGTGTGCTGCTTTAACAATGTTGAATCTCTGTCCCAACCATTCCTTAACACAGTACCTCTCGTCTGTTCTGCTAGTGGCCATGCTTGCGTGGTTTAAATCCCAGTTTCTTGTCGCCATTGATAGGTCCTTACTATACAGTATAAATGCACACGAGGCCCATGCTTGAGAGAAGGTCAGTCTGTGACCTGTCCTTTATTCCTTAGCACTCAAGTGATGAAGGTGGGTGGAGCTTCCCCTTTTATACCTGAAGGTCCAGGTTAGGAGTGTCTCCCACCTAGTGGTCAGTGTTCTCACGATGTACAACTTAGGTCAGTTTATACATGGGTTACAATGCTGGTTGAATACATGACAATGGAAAGCTATTCTAGCAAAGCTGTGTGCTCACTCCACCTGCTCCTCTCTAGCAAAAGAGAATGAAATGTATTCAGCTGTCCTTGCGTACGGAGCCTCACTCACCTCCCTTATACAGCGAACTGGGAGATGTTACCGATGTCGCCAGAAAGAAGCCTGACATAAAGAAGTTCAAGGCCACGATCACTTTAACAGCCACTGACAATGCCACCCTACCCCTGGACTGAGGCTGCAGGTCTGCCTGCAACAGGTGGCAGATTTCAGTGAGCGCCTCTTTAGTAAAACGGAGATGTGCCATACATTGTTCCTCGCTGAGGTTGAGGTTGGAGAATTGCTCCCTGAAGACCCTGGGTGAATACGGCCTCTTGCTGAGAGCCATTCTCTCCCTCCTCCTGCCTCTTCTAGCAGCTTGTCCTGCTCTGTATTGCCTATGCTCATTCTCCGTGTAATGATGCAGGGCAGGGGGATACAAACTACTGTACCTATGTCTGGGAGCAATTGGTCTGAGCAGACCCCTTCCAAGTTACGACCAACTCCTTCAGCACGTGCCACATCACTCCTTGTAGACTTCAGGCAACTTTTAAAAAGTCTAGAAATCACTAAACACGTTTACAAACTCAGCAGAAGCTTTAGTAATCAATTAGTAACTAACCTGAAAGCAGGTGATGATCCCTTTAAATAACACAGGTGGGGGTCCTTCCTGCTGCTGAACGCGTGTTCAACTGTGAAAGTTTAAGAGAGGGCGTTAGGTCCATCATTTAGGTCAAAAATAGCAGCGTGGTGCCAAATCAGTATTACACAGTGATTGATGTCATAATCATGCGCACTGTGCATACTTACTGTGCATGCTCCCAGAGCTGATGGTGATTCAGTGAAGTACAACTGGCAAGGGAGTGAAGGGTTATGGGGAGCGGGCAGGGAAGTGGAGCTGAGCCCAGGATCAGATCAGCCATGATCTTATTAAATGGCGGAGCAGGCTTGAGGGGCCAAATGGCCTACTCCTGCTCCTATTTCTTATGTTTAAGGTCAGAAATAATAAAATTAAACTCAAATTGATGTCAGTACTGCAAATGCACGACGGTGCTAATGCCCTCACCAAAATTTTGTCTGACGCGGCCCGTACCAGAAGTGTGTGCATGCTGCTTGAACGTCATTCTCAAACCTAAACGGCAATCTAATTTTTCACCCATCAATTTTGGATATTCATATTAAACCGTGCATCTGCTCCTCACCTGAAGTTTCTGCATGATTTACGCATAAATAACGGCGAGCGCCATTAGCCTCACCTTTATTTTGATAGAAAAATCTGGCCCAATATTTTTGAATTAAAAGGCATACCTTGTGGAGTCAGTAGAAGGGGAATCAGTGTTGCAGGCTACACAGCTGCAATGAAGGTGTGAAATGAAATGTTAGATGACTAATTCCAGGCATTGAAATTATTTTAAATAACACTTGGAGAAATCATTGAGCCAGTCTGCTCTTTAAATCAAAAAGAACCTGTGCTAAATCTTAATTTGGATTAGTAGTGGATTATTCTTTTTCCTTCCATGCACCGTAATGCACTTGCATTGCTGACGTCAATTTGAGTTTCATTTTATTATTTCTGACCTTGCCAGTTGTATTTCACTGAATCACCATTGCCCACAAAATAGAAAAAAAACTAAATTGAAGCAAACAAGTCAAGCAAAATAAAATTGAGGAATAAAATGAATTGAGGTGGGTAGAGAAAAACAACTTGCAAGTACATGGCAGAGCTAACATCTGCTCAGTCGGAGCTGGGCTGTTACATAAAATCAGGGTTTATTGTTCCCATAGTGCCTATGTCCCTTTGCAATAATGTTATCCTGGTCAGACTTTTTATCTATATTTACAAAACTCAAAGCATTGACTTGTCCTGATGCCTTTTCCACTGAGGCAAATCATGACTAAAGCAATGGTAAATAGTACTAATATGAAAATCTAAACTCAAAGGGCAACAGTGTTGTAAAGAATTAGGAAAAGGATTAAAAAGTGTGAAAAAATGTGTTCTGTTCAGTATTCACAAGAATATTGTTCTAATAGTGTAGTAAGACAGAATACAATCCTGCAAACCATTAACTTCTTTTCAGTTGACCAGTTCTAACATGTAAAATTGTGGTGGTGGTAACTGTGTTGCAATACACTGAGACACTGACTGGCAACAAAGGATTTCAGCCCAGCACTTACCCACATGGAGAAATTCCAATCCCCATTGTACTGTCAGAGCTGAAATACATTTGAGCTCTGGGTTAAAATGCATTGCAACAGGCGATGTAGTGCTTTAAAAAGGAGAGTCAGACTGGGGCCCACAGATACAAAGTGGTTGATACAAAGCAGCAGGACTACTGAACCTTCCAGCAGCAGGAAACCCTGTTTTGGCCGTGTTGAATTGGAGCTTACACTGGAACGAATCCTGAAAATAAAATTCTTTTTGGAGCTGGTATCCGACATCTAGCATTCATATGAAACCACAATCTGGGCCTACAGTGTTCAAGCTGAACAAAGGCCCTCAAGTACAGAGTGAGGACAAAGGTCTTCACATCTAATGGAATAATCTAAAGTGGAAAGACTAAAAAAGAGGAAACGAGGCAGAAACCGGTGGAAGCCTACAGCTCACAGTTCAATGAATCCAAGTGAGCGCTATTACTAGTGTCAGAACAGGACAAGGGTATTGAGAGCTCTGACATTTTTGAGGACCAGCAAGGGCAGTCGATCGACAAAAATAACTAATATGGCATCGCCGGCAGTGCATCCTCCCCTTTAAGGGCGGCCGTGCCGCCAAGCCACAGAAAGGGTATCGACAGCAAAAGCTGTCAGTGGCACCGACCAGCGGCGGGGCAATTCCGGGAAAGGGGCAATTTCGGGAAGGAGTTGCTGCCGGTCAGAGTGGTCCCCTACACCGCTCCAAACCTGAGGAAGGGCAATTTCAAAAATGGCGGCCCCTCCACGGAGACTTGGCGGCCATTCCGCACTGACTGTGGCCGCCGCTTTCAGACGGCCAGAGGCCTTATAGAAAGAGGTCATTTCGGCCCCCCCCCCCGTGTTTTAAATGTTATTTTTCAATTAGGATTGTCACTGTTGACGTAGCCAAATGTCCTTTCACTAAAGAAAGTCATAGACCTCGATTTTAACTCCCCCTGCCTGGTGAACGCCAGGCAGAAGGGCAGTTAAAATGGAGTGGGGGGACTTACACATTCCTTTTCTGTCCCATCTGACTGACAATTTTAAAGTGCAGGCGGCAAGGAGACCCGCCCCAAGCTGAAGGGATTCTCTTGATGTCAACCAGAGGGCCTGAGTAGGAGAGCAGTAGTGACTTCCCTGAAGGTCAAACCTCCCAGGTGCTGGAACGAGGGCCAGCTGAGGCCCAGCAAGATAAGTTTTTTAATTATTTTGAAGTTTTCTTGTGGGTCCCACAAAGAAACCTGGGCCTCCCTTGCCTGGGGCTTCCCCCCACCCCCTCCACACCCACCACCCGAACGCGATCACTTTCCATCACCACTTACCTGTCACGAACCATTCCCCGGGAACCCTGGCGGTGGCCTCCTGCACCCAAAATTCTCGGTCCCGCCATCTGGCCAGGCATTGATTCCTGCCGGGTGCGGGCAAGGTTCTGAGCTTGAATATTTAAATGAGGCCCAGAAGTCAAAATCTCTCTGGGACTTGACATGTGAGTTTGTCAATCACATATGCCCCTCTCACATAATGTTAAAATCGAGGCTATAGTTTCTATCAGGAAAATTGTTTCACACATTGATGCCAATATTGTTAGCATTGTATACCACTTACAGAACTGGTCTTTCCCGTTACACTAGATGTCTGGATTCTCCACATGGCAGTCATTGTAGTGTCAATGGCATCCAAGACACTGAAGTGAGTCACGTTCTCTGTTGTTGCTCTAAGGGGGTTGATGATCAGCTGATGTGTCACAGGATTGTCCCCAAGCAAAGCAGCAGTAACTTGACAGATTGCTTTGGAAACAACTGTCAAATGCCCACAGTTGATTCACCAGGATCTGGTGATAAAGAAAGTGAATGTTGTAATATGAAACTCCATGCCCAAAATAGTAAGTACTCTCAACATTGCAATTAACTAAATGGAAAACAATACTAAACTACGCTTAAAAAACACATTATTGTGACCAAAAGCATATTGAAAAAGCAAGATACACATTGAAAGATCAGTGGTTCATGAAAAATAAACCACTTTTATGACTAGATTAATTAATTTACAAGTTGAGGCTGTTGCATTCAGCTACACTCAGTAGTTTACATTTCATAAAACATTAGTCCCCATGTATAACCATTTATTTTAGTGCAGGAATATGCCAGCTATTAATCCAGATCTAGAGGAGTATTTTTTTTAATAAATTGCACATATTAATGTAGGTATTATATGTGAATAGCATAATACCATACTTCTTGCATGGTATTCTGAACATTAAGGTTTACTTGGTGATGATTGCTAAATCGAGAGGGTTAGTGATGGAATTTAAATCAGATATAATTATACATCACTGCATGTGTTTAAAAGAACTGTGTATCTTTGTATGTTTGCACTGTATTTGCCATGTTCTTTCAAAACATTCTTTTATGTTAATAGTATCAATATGATTCATGACAGAAAGCTTAATTTATCTTAAATCAATGCAAGAACACTCTGGGGTAATAGTTTCACTGTATTTTGCACCTTATCACTTTACAGCAGTGACTACATTCCAACAGTACTTCATTGGCTGTAAAGCACTTTGAGATGTCTGATGGTCATGAAGGGCGCTATATAAATGCAAGTCTTTTGTAATGTATACACTTTTGAGTATGCTCACAGGTTTGTAGAGCTATTGAGTTGGGAGTGGCTTAGCCAGTCACGTGATGTTCACAAAACTCAATAAAACCCCAGCCAGTTAGGTTCAGGGGATCCACGATGAGGCAGGTGGTTGTGAGCCTGGTGGATGAACTGGTAATGTGTAATGTGATTGTTAAACCTTTGCTAATAAACCAACTAATTTTTAATAGCAATGTATTGGTATGAATTTTTAAGCAGAGAACTCATGAAGCAAATACATTACATCTTTCTTTCTTGTCAAGATTCAGAAGGCATAACAGTCTAACATAAAAAGCCAATGAAAGGTTCATTACCTCCCTCAAAAGTAAAGCAACCATGTTTTTTTTTAACAGAAAAATGTCTGAATAATTACTAAAACCTCTGAAGTTATGGGGTATATTGAAATTAATGGAACAAAACGCGGCGGGTTCTATGAAGCGGGAGGCGACCCGCCCCACCAGATCACTGCCCAGGTGGTGACCTCCCATACAGTCAGGGTGCTGACCTGAGGCTGGGACATTAGGCCAAGGCCCATGCTCCAGTCCTGTTAGTCAGGTAACCATTAAAGATCTCATGACATCTCCTCAACCAACACCACCAAAAATAGAATAATGAATCACTGCTGTTTGCAGGATCCAAACATGCACAAAATGTTTACTACATAACAACCATTATTTTACTTCAAAGTCATTCATTCTGTGTGATGTGCTTTGAGACATTTCTGAAGATGTGAATTGGTGTTACATAAATACAAGTCTTTCTTTTTTCTTTATTAGTGTGGCATTTCCATTCTCCATACAGCCGTCCTTGTGGCCTCTTTAAGTGAGTCTGTCAGCTGCACTGAATTATGGGAAGGTTAGTGTTGAGGGCCTGCGCCAACTAACTGAGCCTCTCAAGTTCATTTTACATAGCGACAGAGAAAGGAGTCTTTCGTCCCAACAGTCTGGGCTGAATTAAATCCGATGACCAAGGATTGTGATCTAACCTACTGTACTATCAAATCCCCAGTTCAGAACATTTTTCATTGTTATCCTAAATCTAATTTATTTTCAATTCAGTCAACTACAAAATGTAATTAACCCCTCATTAAAACACTGATATATCACATTTTCATTGCCTATACCCTTTTCTGGTAGAGAAACAATACAAAATACCCTTTCTAAAATGTGCCTTTCACTATCACACTTTTTTGTATGGTTCACTAAAACAGCCTTAAAGAGCGGGCCCACTATGGACTTAAGTTTTTGAGAACCTTATCAGTTATTCAAAAAATTAGCACTAAGTGTCATTCATTAACTTTTTTTCTTGAAAGATGATGAGTTTAATGTAATTTTTTTTCCTACTAAAACACCTCAAAGACTTGAATTTCTCCTTTTATTCGATTATCCTTTCCCATAATGCTGCATGTTAACCCATTATGTGCAAGTCTGGTATTTTGTAAAATTTCCCACTTGCCATTCTTTAAAAAAGATATTTAAAAAATCAGTTGACGGCTTTCTCCTTTTTGAGTAAATCCATGCACAGCCGACAGTCTACAAAATGGCAGGAACTCAAACTGTGCATTGTCCAACCTGATCAGAATTTGGGATTTGTGTTACAGAAGTTGTGACAGAAATTTGCATTAGAATATAGACAGAACATTAATCAAAGAGAGTTCCCATGGTCCAGACTGATCTTGCAATTATATATACAGATTAACCAAATGAATAGGAAATTGTTCATTAGTCCACAGATAGCATAACAGACAAGACCTTTTCCAGAAACCAATAAGTTGAAGTTTTGCCTGTTTAGTGTGGCAACCTCTCCAAGTGCACCAGAATGTATACAGCATTCAAGAACCATTTGGTGGTTATTTTTCAAACCTAGAGATTTCTGTGCTCAGAACAGCATTAAAAGCTGCATCCTGATCACACATCTTTTCAGTTGAGAATACTCGTATATGTAAATGGACTGCCGGCATTCGTGGGAGGTGTGCCACTCACTGAAAGAACTGTAACTGTACCCATGGATGCTGAATTCCTAGTGCTGCTCACTATTGCTGCCGTAGGACGGAATGGCCAGAGCAAACAGTTTATTTACTTTGGATTTATTATGCCTTGTGCCTTACTCCTTCAGCTATTACACAGGCTTATTCGGAACCACGCTACTTGGCAGGATTAGACCCAGTGCAGAAGGAAATGGCATTCTCTCTAATATTTCTGAGTAATGACAGAAATTTGAAAGTAAACTGGAGAGCATGGTAGAGATGGGCGGGTAGCTGGGAGCTTTGAACACTATCCTGTGTCCATTCTACAACAGACCTAATGGATAACTGGAGATGCTGTGACATAAGGCTGCTAATTCTCATTCTAATGCTCTGTAAGGTGGGTGCCTTCTTAATACATTGAAACTGCAGATTGCTCATTAGAAAACAATGTCAGAACTACATTCTTAACTGTAACTGTTCTGTCCTGGATCAAGAACCTTACTAACACAACAGGTACCTCTGCACACTAATTCAGTCGACAAAATCTTTGTCTCAGCACTTTTTTTCTTTTGCAGCGGGCAGTTTTGTGTTTAGTCTGTTTAATTATAATTATTTGCCCGAGTACCTTAATAAGCTGTTCACCAGGTTTGACACTTTCTTGTTATTAATTGCAGAAAGCAGCTAGCAAAGACCAAACATTTTTAAAGTGATTAAATGCTGAACTACTCTGGAGACTTGGTTTTCAAAGTACATGTGTTGTCCTTTGGACTGCAAATGTTTTCGATGTATGAATATTTCAGATATAAGCTGTTTCGTTCAATTCATGGGTAGATTAAAGTAAGGGAATGAAAAAATAACTTTTAGATCGTTACACCTCATGCATGCTGAGATTATAATAGTTTTACTGTAGTTTCTGTGCTTGTTGCTTCTCTTTGTCTCATTCCTGCCTTTTGTAAAACTTCAATTTGTTGATGGTTGCCATGGTTATCAAGCAGGGTAAAATTAGTTGCTGTTATGTAATGCTCATCAAACCCTGACTTGTTTGAAGTAATAAAATAGTTTCATCCATCCTTAACTCTTTGAGAGCTGTTAATCTTTTATGGCCTATAGCAGAGCAATGCTGATTTAAAAAATTAGTTTAAAACATTGAAGATAATATTTCATTAAAATAATCAGGATAGTTCAAAGAGAACAGAATACATGAAACTCTATATCAGTAATACGATAAACATTGCATATATAGAAAAAAAGAAAAGCTTTCAGTTAAATAAAGCCTTTATTGAACTAATTCAAATTCCTTGATTGGAATAATAATGGCAGTTCTAAATGTTTTCAATGAGAGTGTGTGTGGGGTTGTGGGGGAGAGTGATAACTGTGCGCCTGTGTTTAAATTACTGATAACAAATGGACAACCATGGCTACAACTTTCCAAACAGTAGCTTCCCAAACTATGTACGTGTTCCACAAAATCACTTCACCTGTACTGATACAAATATAGAAGCAACAATTTGATACTTTACCCGCATACAAACATTAGTGGTGCTGAAAATTCTCAGAAAAATGTTTTGCTCGAAAAAGACTAAGATGTTGAGTAATTGTTGCACAAAAACAGTAACTTGTCCTTATCTCGTCCACTGTAATTTCCACTCGTAAACAGCAACAAGCGTCTCATGGCAATAAAGTTGGTTGAATGCAAACTTGATAGATAGCTGTAGAATAGCTCAGATGCCTATCCCAACAGTAAAACCCTGGATCTGGCTGGCTGGTGAAACATGTAACTCAAAAAGCCAGATAGGTTTATGAGTTTGTACCAATCCATGTTTATTAGAAGCTCAGTTTAAGAAGTTTAGAAAAAGAGTACCGCAATGAAGCTGTCTTTTTATATATTCTGGCATTTAAAAGCTTTGAACACAAGAACCACCCTTTTAGTCTGATTCAATAAATAGTCATTCTTTTTATTGTAAGCGAAACATTACTCAACTGGTAGAGGTGGCTATTTACTGTATATCTGAAGAAGCTGCGCTCAGTGCTTAAAATTCTTACCAGATAAAGGTCAATCCCATCGTTGGGATACTGGTGTGGGCAAAATGAGCCAATTTCAGGATTACAATCTACTTTCTAATTCAATTCAAATGACCCTGCATTTAATTCAGCGGTGTTTCCAATTCCATACAGTTCAGTCAAAATGCTTGAAGAGGTCACATTAATAATGTTGTGTTCACTTCCCACAATGAATTAATATTAAATGCACTGCCCAGTGTGGAACTGAGCTATACAGATTAGAAAGGTTGCAGATTTGATCCAAGTCTGTACTGAATTAGTTTATCTTAACCAAGGTGATGGTGTGGTGCTACAATTGGTGTCAACACCCCCTGACCCAGGGAGGGAAAAATATCAGTCAAGTTACCCGCTCCGAGTCACTGTCCGCTGACTGCTGGAAAGTGTGCATGTCGGACATCGGGAGGACACAAGATTGGATTTTGCTGTGAAGCCTTCGATTGTTGAACAGCTTGCAGACACTCAATGCTAAGGCATTCATGTAAGCAAACCCCAATGGGAATCCATGTCTTCAGAAAAGAAAGGGAAGAATTGGAAGAACTACCAGTACCATCTCGGAGACTCGGGTGACAGCTGAAAAACCGACTGGAATAGAAACACTGGGGTCGATTTTAGCCACCAGAGGATTTAGGGTAGGTGGGAGGCAGGGTGGGGTGAAATGTATTTGCTGGCCTAAGTTTCAGGCCTGGGGTATTTTAACTCACAATCCTCATTTAAATGTTCCGGGCAGGAAGATGGTGGAGAACAACTGCCAGCGGGGTAATATGCTCCCCTTGGCCGCATTCTGGCTCGCAGATAAACGGCGGGAAGAAGGCTTAAGGAGAAGTGGGGAGGGGAGGCAGCGACTTTCTTTGGGAGGCTCCACCTGAACCACAAAGCAAACTTTTACACTTACCTTGGTGGGCCTCTTCGTCCTTCCCACCAGCTGCCAACCTGCTTTAGCCTGGTGGGAAGTTGCAGTGGCTTCCCTGCTCAGCCCCCAGTTAGCCGGGATCCTAATGACATCTTTGGATACCGATTAACATTTAGGTGTTGAAATCAGAGATTATCAGGGACGGAGAACAAAATAAAGCTGCTCCATTTTAACTGTGACTAAAGAGCGTTAAAATCCCCTCCATCATTTGGATTCTTTTGGGCAGAACCTTTCCATTAAATCAATCATCGAGATTATGATTTGAGAGCAGTACTCATCAACCCTCATACAAAATATTTCGAGGGCACTGAGCAATTGATATTTGACATTTTATTTTTCCTTTCAACAGCAAAGAGTGCATGTTAGGTTTGAATAAATTATTGGAAGTGCAATGAGAGTTTAACTATAATGTATTTAATATGTTTACTGAGGATATGTTTAAGTCAGAAAGGCTATACTGCACCATTTAATTGGATTTTTTTCATAGTGAGTGAGTTCAGGTCAAAGAAAATCAAATGGAATTTCATATTACATTTCTATATCCTCGCAGAAAGGGGGATCTGTTGTGTTGCTCAAGAAAAATCTGTTGACTAACATAGAGCAGGATTATCAGAACACGAATGTTGCCTTTTTATGGCTGCACACAGTATGAAGAGTTGCTGGAGAAATAAAACATAATCTATTCTTGTCATAAACGAATTCTATGTTTACTGTTCTTGATAACAGGCAATTGGTGATAAGACCCTGAGCAAAATTAAGGATTTGTTGATAACAAATAATAAAAAGGCTCTTCCCTTGAGGCATCCCACTGCATGCCACACACAATTGGAGCCAGGAAACTTTTAAATAGACAACCCATTGATGCAAGAAATACTAAAAATATATTCCATTAAAACTTTTCCCTTGGATCAACGTTTTTGCAATAATTAAATAAATTGTTCTTCCCAGTGAGGAAATGTCAAACATATATAAACAAATGCAGGCCACCAACAAAAATAGTACATTTATAAAAACAACGTGAATATGGAGCTGATTGACATCATGATCTGCATACTCTGCGCACGCTCCCTGCGCCGCCGCGAACGACCTAATCAAAATGGCGTCCAGTGTGGCCCACACCAGTAGTGTGCGGTGCGATGCAGACAACATTTTGGGCACAAAATGGAACCCGTAGTGCTGAAAGATCGGGCGCTACAGAGCCGAATTTCTAGCCCAAACCTTTTCACTGGTGAATTGTCTGGAGGCCCAGCAGATGTCTGCAGCTCGCCGGTCTCATTTAAATGAGCCATGAGGCCCAATATCAGGTGTGTCCCGGGCCTACCCATTCAGGTGGAGGGATTGCTCCCTCTGCCCACATCTGCCGGCCTGCAAATTTCTAGATTCAAGATTTCTCCCAAGGTCTAATGTATTCACTTACCAGATCTGTTATTCTTGTCCATTACTACATTACATTAATAAAATATAATCTTTTCCTCTTCATATAAACCATGGCACTGTCGTTAAGGGTGCCATCAATGAGGCCATACATTTTAGGAAAGTTTCCCTTTGGATAAAGTGTTGTATCCTCTCCTGCTGCTCCCTCCTTTCCATGGGGAAGTAGTGAAGGTGTTTCTGCTGGCAAAGAAGGCTTCAGTTATTTTTTGATGTAACAGTGCAACGAAAATTGGGAAAGCTAGCAAAAATCTCCAGTGGCATGGAAAAATCCAATATCATAGAAATATTATGCTGTGGTGGAACTCAGGTGAAATCCAGGTGAAATCACACTGTCTTCCTTCTCTTTATATAAAGTCCTTGTTATTTTCCAAATCTAGGTTTACTTTGGTAATGCTCAAATGAATTCCTATACAAAAAAACATAATACCAATGAAATAGCATCTGCCAGCAAGACTGTTGTGGATATAGGATTGCAATGGAAAACAAAGCACCAGGAGCAACTAATGCTCCAATGATAATGCAAAAACAGAAGGGGTAATTCGACAATCCCTTGGTACCATTGGAGAGCCATGTTCACAAGGTGCATGAGGCTGGAGATAGGGTTAAAACACTGTAAGCCAACTCTCTGATCTGCACTCATGATGCCCATTTGGTTTGTGGAATTACCCTTTAAGAAATAAACTCCCGAAGGTCAGAGATGCAAATCCTAGCAACATCTATTTTATGCAGGCAAACAGTGCAAAATAAGTGACCAGGTGAAAAAAATCACTGACTTTGCTGTGGCACCAATTCATATGGAATGGTATAAAATTAGGGCCTGTATTGTGGTTCAGTCACATTGTTTGTGAAGCTTCCAAAGGTGAAAATTTAAGTATTGTTGAATGTTATGCCTTATAATTCCAGCATTCAGTCCTCCTTGCCAGATTCGGTCATGTGTGGCTCTGCTCCTACAAAGCATCATGGCAGAATCAGGCCTGAGGAGTATTCCTGGGCACCCATGAAAATTCCTTCTCCAATATGTGTGACAAAGTCTGAATTGTTTGTTTTATTTATTAAAAGGTCAGATTGTGGCTTTGATGTGAAGATCAAGAGCTAGATTGGCAACTTGTTCACAGTTGATTTAAATAGTCCGATTGTTCCTTTGTGCTAAAAGATTTGTTTTTTCTTCTGGTTTTGGATGTTTCTCAACAATTTTGTGCTCATGGCAGGAAGACAATTTTAATTAGCACAGTCAAGTCATCTATAAACAGAAACCTGTGGCCTTATATGTGCTGTGAGTGGTGTTATGTATGGAGAAAGAGTCAGACTGAACACTGTGAGCTCAAAGTAAAGTGTGACCTTAGTCTTTTATTGCAGGTCTCCAGAGTGCCTCTCCAACCTGTGAAGCCTCCTTAAATACCTGTGCTCTCAAGGGATTATGGGATCCCTTGGGACTCCAGGGGATGAGCCCTCTGGTGGCTGTACAGAGTAAATACAAGTACACATATATAACAACACTCCCCCCCCCCCCAAAGTCAATAGTGTAACTATTTACAATGTGAGTCGATCTGGGGCCCTTCTTGCCCTGGTTGATCGATTCGATGTGAAAGCTGGTGTTGTTGAATCATTTGTTGGGCCCTCGCTGGGCTGCTGTGCAGCTGGCCTTGCTGGGCTGCCTGGTGTGTTGGGCCCTGCTGGGCTGCTGTGGATGATGGGTTCTGCTTCGTGGTCAACCGTGGTGCCGCTTGCCATTGGTGTGTATGTTGGGGGATCAAAAAAGGTAGGGTCCAAGGTGGGTTGCTCAGGATAGTCCGTGAATCTGAGTTTGATTTGGACCAAGTGTTTCCGGTGAATGAGTCCATTTGAAAGTTTGACCCGAAACACCCTGCTCTCCTCTTTGGCCACGACAATGCTGGGAAGTCACTTGGAACCTTGTCCATAATTTATTACAAATACAGGATCATTGATTTCAATCTCGCATGACCCATTTGCGCTATCATGGTATGCACTTTGTTGAAGCCGCCTGCTCTCTACCTGTTCATGTAGATCAGGGTGAACTAACGAGAGCCTTGTCTTAAGTGCTCTTTTCATGAGCTGTTCAGCAGGTGGGATCCCAGTGAGTGAGTGGAGTCTCGTGCGGTAGCTAAGCAGGACTCGGGATAGGCGAGTCTGCAGTGAGCCTTCAGTTACTCTAATCAAGCCTTGCTTGATGGTTTGCATTGCTCTCTCTGCCTGACCATTGGACGCTGGTTTAAACGGGGCAGATGTGACATGTTTGATCCAATTACGCGCCATGAATTCTTTGAACTCAGCACTGGTAAAACATGGCCCGTTGTCGCTCACCAGGACATCGGGTAGGACGTGTATGGCAAACATGGCCCGCAGGCTTTCAGTAGTGGCAGCGGACGTGCTAGCCGACATTATCTCACATTCAATCCACTTGGAGAATGCGTCTACAACCACAAGAAACATTTTACCCAGGAATGGGCCTGCATACTTGAAATGTACCCTAGACCACGGTTTGGAGGGCCAAGACCATAAACTTTGCGGCCCCTCCCTGGGTACATTGCTTAACTGCGAGCATGTATTACATCTGTGAACACAGGACGCTAAGTCCGCATCGATACCGGGCCACCACACGTGGGATCTGGCTATCACTTTCATCATTACAATGCCTGGGTGGATACTGTGGAGGTCAGTGATGGGAAGGTGTCTCTGCCCTTCTTGGTGACCACTACTCGATTACCCCACAGAAGTCAGTCTGCCTGTATAGACATTTCATCATTGCGCCGCTGGTACGGCTTTATCTCTTCCTGCATTTCCACTGGGACACTGGACCAGCTCCCGTGAAGCACACAGCTTTTGACTAGAGATAATAAGGGGTCCTGGCTTGTCCAGGTTTTGATCCGCCGGGCAGTGACGGGTGATTGCTCACTCTCAAATGCTTCCATAACCATGACTAGATCTGCGGGCTGTGCCATTTCCATCCCGTGGTGGGCAATGGCAGCCTACTGAGAGCATCAGCGCAGTTTTCTGTGCCTGGCCTGTGGCGGATGGCGTAGTTGTATGTGGACAACGTGAGCGCCCATCTCTGGATGCGGGCCGATACATTGCTATTTATCCCTTTACTCTCGGAGAACAGGGATATAAGAGGCTTATGGTCAGTTTCCAGTTCGAATTTTAGCCCAAACAGGTATTGATGCATTTTCTTTACCCCATACACACATGCTAATGCTTCTTTCTCAATCATGCTGTAGGCTCTCTCAGCCTTAGACAGACTCCTGGATGCATAAGCAACCGGTTGCACTTTCCTGAAATCATTAGCTTGTTGCAATACACACCCGACGCCATATGATGATGCATCACGTGCTAGTACCAAACGCTTACATGGATTATACAACACAAGCAATTTGTTTGAGCATAACAATTTTCTCGCTTTTACAAAGGCATTTTCTTGGCTTTTGCCCCAAACCCATTCGTCCCCTTTTCATAGTAAGACATGCAGTGGTTCTAACAGTGTGCTGAGACCCGGTAAGAAGTTACCAAAGTAGTTCAGGAGTCCCAGAAACGATCGCAGCTCCGTCACGTTCTGTGGCCTCGGTGCGTTCTCGATTGCCTCTGTCTTCACGTTGGTGGGCCTGATGCCGTGCACCGCAATCCTCCTTCCCGGGAACTCCACTTCAGGCACCAGGAAAATGCACACCGAGCGTTTTAGCCTGAGTCCCACGCGGTTGAGTCAATTAAGAACCTCCTCCAGGTTCTGCAGATGCTCGACTGTGACCAAGATGTCGTCCTGGAAGTCCACGGTGTGCACGACTGACTTCAGTAAACTTTCCACGTTTCTCTGGAATATCACCGCCACCGATCGGATTCCAATCGGGCATCTGTTATAAACAAAAAAAACCTTTTTGCATGTTGATGCAGGTGAGGGCCTTCAATGATTCCTCCAGTTCCTGCATCATGTAGGCTGAAGTCAGATCCAGCTTTGTGAATGTCTTTCCTCCTGCCAGCATTGCAAAGAGGTCGTTGGCCTTTGGTAGTGGGTATTGGTCCTGCAGGGAGAAACAATTGATTAATTATTTTGTAATCGCCACAGATTCAGACTGTGCCGTCTCCCTTGAGGACTGGGATGATAGGGCTGGCCCACACGTTGAACTCGATCGTTGAAATGATGCCCTCTCTTTGCAGCCAGTCTAGCTCGATCTCTACCCTTTCTCTCATCATGTACGGTACTGCTCTCGACTTGTGATGGATGGGTCGCGCTCCCGGAATTAGGTGGATCTGTACTTTTGCTCCTTGGAATTTCCCGATGCCTGGTTTGAACAGCGAAGGAATTTTGTATAAGACCTGGGCACACGAAGTGTTGTCACTGGGCGATAGTGCTCGGACATCGTCCCAGTTCCAGCGTATCTTTCCCAGAGCTCCTGTCGAGCAGCGTGGGACCATCGCCCGGTACCACACAGAGTGGTAGCTTGTGCACTGCTTCATCGTAGGAGACCTTTATGGTAGTACTGCCGATTACAGGAATCAGTTCTTTTGTGTATGTTCTTAGTTTCGTGCGAACTGGAGTTAAGACTGGCCTTGAGGCCTTGTTGCACCACAACCTTTCAAAAGTCTTTTTGCCCATGATGGACTGGCTCGCACCCGTGTCCAGCTCCATTGACACCGGGAGTCCATTTAGTTCAACATTCAGCATTATCGGGGGACAATTCGTGGTGAATGTGTGCACCCCATGTACCTCTGCCTCCTCGATCGGAGGTTCTGGTTCATCGTAATCCTCCGTGGATCTGTCCTCCTCTGCAACATGGTGGTTTGCAGGTTTAACTGGCTTTGCAGCTCGCCTGCACACTCATTGGAGGTGTCCCATTGTTCCACAGCCCTTGCAAACGTAGTCTTTGAATTGGCATTAATGGAAATGATGATCACGCCCACAGTGCCAACAAGGTGTTAATGGCCTTGCATTCATCACCCTTGATGGTGGACTCTGAGACATCTGCAGACGTGTAGCTGCAGGTATGTGTGACCTGCCCTGTATATTACGATTCGAAAACAACATCACTTTGCTCACAGTATTTTGTAGCAGCACTTGTGTGCTGAGAGATTTGCTTCGTATTGTCGCTGGTGGCAATGAACGCCTGGGCTATCGCTGTGGCCTTACTGAAGGTTGGGGTCTCTACAGTCAAAGGTTTGCGAAGTATGGTTTTGTGGCCAATGCCAAGTATGAAAAAATCTCTGAGCATGTTCTCCAAATGTCCTTCAAATTCGCAATGTCCTGCAAGGCGTCTTAGCTCGGCGACATAACTCACCACTTCTTGGCCTTTGGACCTTTTGTAGGTGTAGAACCAATACCTCACCATCAGAAAGCTTTCCTTCGGGTTCAAATGCTCTCAGACCTGTGTGCACAAATCGTCGTACGATTTCTCCGTGGGTTTCGCTGGAGTGAGCAGATTCTTCATGAGGCCATACGTTGGTGCCCCACAGACGGTGAGGAGGATCGCCCTTCATTTGGCAGCGCTCTCTTCTCCATCTAGCTCGCTGGCCATGAAGTATTGGTCGAGTCGCTCCACAAAAGTTTCCCAATCATCTCCCTCCAAGAATTTCTCCAGATGCCCGTTATTCTCTGCATCTTTGGGTTCGCTATCTGTATCTTGTTGCCAGTTGTTGTGTGTGGAGAAAGAGTCAGACTGAACACTGTGAGATCAAAGTAAACTGTGACCTTAGTCTTTTATTGCAGATCTCCAGAGTGCCTTTCCAACCTGTGAAACCTCCTTAAATACCTGTGCTCCCAAGGGATTATGGGATCCCTTGGGACTCCAGGGGATGAGCCCTCTGGTGGCTGTACAGAGTAAATACAAGTAGATATATAATGGCCCGAGAAATAGTGGATGCGCTGGTGGTCATTTTCCAAAAGTCTATTGACTCTGGATCAGTTCCTATGGACTGGAGGATAGCTAATGTAACACCACTTTTTAAAAAGGGAGGATAGGAGAAAACGGGTAATTATAGACCGGTTAGCCGGACATCAGTAGTGGGGAAAATGCTGGAATCAATTATTAAGGACGAAATAGCAACGCATTTGGAAAGCAGTGACTGGATCGGTCCAAGTCAGCATGGATTTATGAAAGGGAAATCATGCTTGACGAATCTTCTCGAATTTTTTGAGGATGTAACTAGCAGAGTGGACAAGGGAGAACCAGTGGATGTGGTGTATTCGGACTTTCAAAAGGCTTTTGACAAGGTCTCGCACGAGAGATTGGTGTGCAAAATCAAAGCGCATGGTATTGGGGGTAACGTACTGATGTGGATAGAGAACTGGTTGTCAGACAGGAAGCAGAGAGTTGCGATAAATGGGTCCTTTTCAGAATGGCAGGCAGTGACTAGTGGAGTGCTGCAGGGCTCAGTGCTGGGACCCCAGCTCTTTATAATATACATTAACGATTTAGACGAAGGAATTGAGTGTAATATCTCCAAGTTTGCAGATGATACTAAACTGGGTGGTGGTGTGAGCTGTGAGGAGGATGGCAAGAGGCTGCAGGGTGACTTGGACAGATTAGGTGAGTGGGCAAATGCATGGCAGATGCAATATAATGTGGATAAATGTGAGCTACCGTATATACTCGCGTATCATGCGACTTTTGAAGACCTAAATTGTAACCTAAATTTGGGGGGTCGCATGTTACGCGAGATACAAAATTTGCGGGTGTGAAGTGCTGGCCAAGATTAGGCTGCTAGGCTGTTAAGCAGACCGTATCCACGCTGAATCTCGGCAGGTATCTCCTGGGCTGGATTGCAGCCTCTATTGTCACTTGAACTGTATCGGGGGGGATGAGAGAGAGTCGCGGAGGTCGGGGGGGGAGAGAGAGTCGCGGAGGTCGGGGGGGGGGGGGAGGAAAGAGACCGGACCGGATCCGACCTGACCCCCGCTCTGCCTACCCCGGCGACCCGACCTCCGCTCCCCCAACTCCCCCCCCACCCGGCATCCCGACCTCCGCTTCCCCCCGGTGACCCAACCCGACCTCCTCTTCACCCCCCCCCCACCCCCCCGGCGACCCGACCTCCGCCACCCACAACTCCCTCTGAAGTTTGCTGCATTATTCGAGGCTCCATCTATCTCAGCCCATGCTTCTTTTACCCGCAAACACAGTAGAGGCTGTGGCTGAACGACGCTAGTCAAGCCAGCTGGAACGATTGCTGTATCGGTGTTCGATTCGCGAACAGCTTTCACAGCAGAATCCACTCGATGTTTCATGTTAAGGTCTGTATTCGATCTCAAAAAAGTGACTCGCATGATACATGAGATATATGGTAAAATCATGTTTTGGGGACGAAAATTTAGGGGTCGCATGATACGCGAGATCGCAGGATACGCGAGTATATACGGTAATCCATTTTGGGGGCAAAAACACAAAGGCAGAATATTTTCTGAATGGCGGAACGTTAGGAAAAGGGGAGGTGCAACGAGACCTGAGTGTCATGGTTCATCAGTCATTGAAAGTTGGCATGCAGGTACAGCAGGCGGTGAAGAAGGCAAATGGTATGTTGGCCTTCACAGCTAGGGGATTTGAGTATAGGAGCAGGGAGGTCTTACTGCAGTTGTACAGGGCCTTAGTGAGGTCTCACCTGGAATATTGTGTTAGTTTTGGTCTCCAAATCTGAGGAAGGATGTTCTTGCTATTGAGGGAGTGCAGCAAAGGTTCACCAGACTGATTCCAGGGATGGCTGGACTGTCATATGAGGAGAGACTGGATCAATTGGGCCTTTATTCACTGGAGTTTAGAAGGATGAGAGGGGATCTCATAGAAACGCATAAGATTCTGAAGGGACTGGACAGGTTAGATGCGGGAAGAATGTTCCCGATGTTGGGGAAGTCCAGAACCAGGGGACATAATCTTAGGATAAGGGGTAGGCCATTTAGAACTAAGATGAGGAGAAATTTCTTCACTCAGAGAGTTGTTAACCTGTGGAATTCCCTGTCGCAGAGAGTTGTTGATGCCAGTTCATTGGATATATTCAAGAGGGAGTTAGATATGGTCCTTACGGCTAAAGGAATCAAGGGTTATAGAGAGAAAGCAGGAAAGGGGTGCTGAAGGAATGATCAGCCATGATCTTATTAAATGGCATTGCAGGTTCGAAGGGCTGAATGGCCTACTCCTGCACCTATTTTCTATGTTTCTATAGCAAGTGGAATGGCACATCTGGGATTCACAATTATCCTCGGGATTTTGGCATATAGTGAGATGTGACTGATTGCTTTACAGGATTGGGCATCCTGTTACTAACTTGCGTTTTGTTTTGAGAAATGGAGCATTAAAAAATGGGAATTTCTGACTTTGAGATGATACAATTCTCCCAACAATTTAGTAGAAAAATGCACTTTCCAGTGTGCATTGAATTAGCTGATCTCAACTCAGCTGTGAATAGGGATGGCCCAATCGGCCTTAGCACCTTGATGGTAAGCAGTAGACAGACATTGGGAATGATCAGCCACTGTAACCTCGGCAGAAGATCGCCAGAAAACCCCGGTACATCACGTAAATGGGGTTTCGACCAATCCTCAGTCACTCAGGAGAACCCCAGAGGAAATTCTCATTCAGGATTACTGCTCCTGATCACTATCCTGTGACTTATTGGAAATCACATGTGTGAGAATGTCAGGTGAGGGCAGGATTGGACTCAGTTATAACGCTTTGTGTGATCCAATGGCCTGCGAGCAGTTATTGTTTAGACACACACATTAAAAATGGCTGTTTGAGTGAGGCATCAGAAGTCTGCGAGGACCGGTGGAAGTGTTCCCTGGCAACGGTCAGTAGAGGTGATTTTCATCCTCACCCAACCACTATCCTCAACCTTCCACCCCTCCCCCCTCCCCCAATCACCGCAACAGCTTGGGTAAGTACACGGTATTTTGAGTGTCAGTTATTTACATCAGCTAAGGCATTCTCTGCGCAGGCTTGCTCTCCGGTACGGGCTAGCATCTGAAAGTGGGGAAAGGTCAATTGCTGCTGTTGGCCAGCGAGGCCTGTCACAGTAGTAATGACTGCTAACTTCAGGCTTTTCTGACTGCTGTCCAAGATCAACAGTGAGGTGTCCTTCAGTCCCAACTCTCTTCCTGCACCTGAAAAGGAATGTACTTATCTTCTGCATCACCCCAACAGATGGCACCCAAGTCCTGCTCGGATCCTCCAATTTGAACAGGGCTGGGTGCAAAGCCTAAGGCTCAGTCCTTTCGGATACTCTTCTAAATGGCCTCCCGAGTGTCCCAAAACACAAATGAGGTGGGAGGGCTCATTAGCTCCCTCCTGCCTCTTTTGTATTGGATGACCCTGCTTACTTCTGGTATGAGTGCAAGAGTACACAATACCCCAAGGGATTGCGAGGAAATTGTTGCGCAATGCAATGGGGGCAACATACTGGGCCCCTGATCCTTTTTTCTTTGCTTTGCAACCCAGGTGGATAGCAGAAAAAATATTACCCTCGTATGTTCAGGGGAAGAGGAGATAAATGGGGACAAACGTAGGAGGAAAATAATGTAAAACAATTAGTTTATAGGGACTGTTTTACAGTAATGGTGGATGATAAAGTGCTAGTGCCTTACAGAAGAAAAACTATAATTGATAAATATATAAAATTATATTTTTTAACCAGAGTTTGAATGCAGGTATAACAGTGGGTGATAAAACAGATGATGTCTACACTGATTTCACCAGTAAGGAAGATCTGGGAACCACAGATCTAAATCAAGAACCTCATGCTGCCAAGAACCATGTTGAGTCTTCACAAACGGCATCAAGCAGTAACCTCAGGAATATCCATGACAACAGGCTGGTCTTTTCAAGAAGTGTTTACAGCTTTGACATCCAGGAAGATGTAGCTCCAGGTAATGTAATTAATTCCACACGATTAGGAGCTCGCCTCAATAAAATGCTAATGTGCTAACTCTCACAGGGCATAAAACCCTTGGATTTACTTGCTTTCTTGGCTCATTAAATACATTTATTTGATAATCTGAATAAAATTGAAGACATATATGCCCTCAATTTACCCAGACAGTAACAAATCTTTGACTATTTCTTCTGATTTTTCAATGGCTAATTCTTGATCCCACTATCTGTGCCCTTTTATTTACATTTACTATTAACTTTTTACCGCATAATATGGATCTGGGGCTGTGTGGTGAACCTTCATTGTTTATGATCCGGAGGAAAGTTCTAATACAGACTTGTGGGTTTGGCTTCACTGTCTCCTGATTAGACAGAACCACATGGAGATGTAAACTGTGCACATAAGAAATGAATTGTATTACCTGAAATACTGACTTTTACATATTGCAAATTATGATGGTGAGACCACATTTGAAATAGTGACTGAAGGATATTAATGCATTGTAGAGAGTTCAGAGAAGAATGATAAAAATGAAATAAATGATGAAACTGACTCCGGGACTTAGGGCTTTACATTTAAAATAGATTCACAGAACTACACTTATGTTCATTGGAGAAAAGACGATTGAGAGAGAACATGATTCAGGTCTTTAAAATTGCTAAGAAGGATAGATCATATAGATGTAAGGAAGCTATTTGCTTTGAACCATGGGCACTGTATTAAAAGTCATGTGTATAAAATTAACAAACTTCAAATAAGACTAAAGATGAGAAGAATGTTATTTTTCCAGAGTGAAAGAAATGGACACTCAGCAGCTAATGGTGTCTGCTTCAAAATGAATTGCAAATCTGGTCAGATCGGATTGAAGGTTTTAAGGATAAGCAGAGACTAAGAAAAACAAATACTCCAAGGAATGCAATGGTTCCCCTGCTGCTGCGATCAAAGAAATGTCACGCATGCAAAGCAATTAGCCAAATTTGAATAATGGAGTTGATCGATGGATATTGTGGAATTTTGCTTGACTATCTTTGGAGTTAGGGATGAAGAGGGCTGTGCAGACAGACATTTTGTTCAAGATTGATTGCATAAGTGCAGCAGACTCCATTATAAGGCTTATTGTACATGCTCTGTGGAAAGAGTGAACTTGATGGACTGAATGCTTTTTTTAAAAAATCCACGAATTATGTAATTTTCTGTCAATCATAACTGTGTAAGACAACCTTTATTTTGAGTATTCTCCCTGTACGAACTTCAACCATCCAACAAAAACATTTGCACTGGCAACCGCTGTCAGTAAAGCCATCTCCACATGATATTTTTCTGTATATTTTATAAGTGCTGCTTTTGCATATCTTTACAGAAAATAATGAATTTTTAAAAAAGTTTCCCACAGCTCAGATTTCATTTGACTTTTGCATTGGGTTAAAATGGTTCTTGTAACTGTGATCAATAATATGCTTGAAACTTTTCCAGCTACAGTATTTTGCTCAAAATAAGGGGTTTCAGAGTGAAACAGATGAATGGCTCTGTATCAGATGAGAGTATGCATAACATTCTCTCTTTTATTCAAACCAGGCACCACGGTAGGCTTAGTAACAGCTTCTGCTCCAAATCAGGGAGTCGATGACAAGGTGTATGCAATACAAGAAGACGATGGGAATGGACTCTTTGTTATTAACCCAGCTACTGGAAATTTTACCCTCACTCGTCCTTTAGACTTTGAGTCTTCAAAGTATTACATTCTCACTGTGAAAGCAGCTAATACAGTTGGGCAATTCAGCGTGATTCGAGCTTACTTCAATGTGCTGGATATCAATGACAACCCTCCAGTGTTCGATCCTGATTCCTACAGTATGAACATAATGGAAAATGTCCCCATTGGCACCAGTGTTTTAACCCTGAATGTGACTGATGCTGATGAAGGTGAGATGTTGAGGCTTCTTTTCCAAATTTGCTTGTCTTTCTAATACATTTGCAATTAATATTTGTAGCAGTACATCAAGGCAAATTTTACAAGACAATGGCAGCAAAGCTGTTGAGGGAGGACGATAACAGTAATAGGCAGTTGATGAAATACATACATTTTAAAAATATATAGCCTGTTTTGGATAATGGAAGTTAATGCACTGTCTTTCCACATACACTATGTTACAAATCAGATTCTATTTCACAATCCAAAGTGATGTTTCATGTCTTCTGTTGCATTATTCACATGAGACACGTTAGACAGACAAAGTGACAGCAGAATGCAGAGGGATTTCAGAAAAGCCACAAAAAGCAAATGAAACAATGCAACTTCTGTCCAACCTATCTGTAGGAAATCACATTGAAATCCAGTCGTTCATTATACAAGGCTTCCTTTGATTACTTAATCTGACAGACATCAATCAGTTTATTCTTTTTGACACTGCACTGTTTTACGTTGATGTCACACATTTAGTGAATAATCAATTAGTAAATGCACAATATCCATGGTGAAAATGATTCTACTCAGTCAATAACCTACGATAATGGTAAAACATTAAGGGCTGGAATTTCCCCAGCCTAATGCATGTTTTAATGTGATTTTTTTTGTGTTAAAAGTGCTTTTTTGTTCTTAAAATGAAGTGCACAAAATTCCCAAAGTTTAAGTATGGCGTTTTCAAAATATCGCCGAAAAGCGGAGTGCCAATGTGCAATGTGAAAAAATACATTCGGCAAAACCGTTCTCGGAATTTTAAAAAACGCACGAGAAGCGCAGGCGTTGCAGCCTCAGAAACGTCGGTAAGTAGGAAGATCTGCAAAAAAGGTAAGTTAAAGTTATTATTTTTTAATTCTTTTGCAGCGATTACTTAGTTAAGGGTCTTGTAAATGTTTTGTGAATTTTGATTTTTTGTTTTTTTCAAATTTTGTTTTCTCCCCTCCCAGCTGAGCCTGTAATTTTGGCATTGATAAGCCTCGGGTTAAAGTTGGCAAGATCACAGTTTTTGTTGTGAATCGTTGTGCAATGCCGTTTTTTAACAACAGGCGTATTTTTTGGCCAAAGTTACCCCCTTAAAAAATGGCAAAATTTTTATTCTTATTTCTTCACTAAAATGACATTATTTATCAAATAACAACAGGCTGAGGAATTTCTAGCCCTAAAACTTTACCCTCCTAATAAACCTGCCTAGAGATTGTATTTCAGTCCTATTGAACTTTCTTCGTACAATGGCATTATTTAATGCATAGCTTTGAGCAAGGACTTGTACTTCCTTTCAATTATGTTCAATGAAAAATGCAATTATTGTTGCTATGGTGCCATTTCCAGCAGCTTCCATGTGGAATAGGAAATGTGTTCATTGAAGTATGAAGTGATGATCATTGACCATGTCGGCAGTTCAACAATAACATGGGACTTGTATTTCCTGTTTCAGTATTAATACTTAATTAGAACATGTGTAAAATGGATAACACATCCACCCTACATAGTAATCTTACAGAAAGCAAATTAAACAAACTTACATTCTAAATTGATCTACTTTCATTTTGTGGTACCGACTCTAAATATTCAGAAACAAATAAAGATAGTGGCCTGGAAAATCTGGGAGGACATGATCCCAACAGTTATGCTGGAACTGTGCCCACCGTGGAACTCTGTTATTGACCCTGGCAAAATTTGTGGGTTTGTATTCCTACCACCCTGACGGAAGCACATTGTTAGTGATCAAATATCCTCCTTCAAAGCTTTTTGGCCTCTTCAACAGAAATAACAACTTGCATTTATATCGCGCCTTTAATGTAGTAAAATGTCCCAAGGAGCTTCACAGGAGTGTTATCAAACAAAATTTGACACTGAGCCACAAACGAGTTATTAGGATAGATGACCAAAAGCATGGCCAATGAGGTAGGTTTTAAGGAGTGTCTTAAAGGAGGAGAGAGAGGTAGAGAGGCTGAGACTTTAAGGGAGGGCATTCCAGAGCTTAGAGCTTAAGCAGCTGAAGGCACAGCTGCCAATGGTGCAGCAATTAAAATAGGGGATGCGCAAGAAGCCAGAATTGAAGGAACGCAGAGATCTCAGAGGGATGTAAGGCTGGAGGAGGTTACAGAGGTAGGAACGGGTGAGACCATAGAGGAATTTGAAAATGAGGATGTGAATTTTAAAATCGAGGCATTGCTGGACCGGGAGCCAATGTAGATCAGCAAGCATTGGGTTGATGGGTGAACGTGACCTGGTGCGAATTAGGATATGGGCAGCAGAGCTTTGGATGACCTCAAGTTTATGTAGGGTGGCAGATGGGAGGCCAGGCAGGAGATCATTAGAACAGTTGTCAAGAGGTAGCAAAGGCATGGATGAGGATTTCAGCAGTAGATGAGCTGAGGCAGTGCGGATTCAGGCGATGTTGTGGAGGTGGAAGTAGGCGGTCGTAGTGATATGTGGTTGGAAGCTCATCTTGGGGTCAAATACAACACCAAGGATGTGAACGTTCTGAGGTCCAAGTTCTAAACCCAAACTGGACCCCAAAGTGAGCCCCACTTCTGCGGGTGAGACCAAGTGTACCGATACCAATTGCCGGATCCCAACTGAGGGCTGAGGTGCAGGTTCTCCTGACTTAGGGAGTCCCTACTAATTGCCCTGACCCGTTACGATGATGACCTTGTCAAGGAGGGCAGAGGTACCCTGGAAACTTGCATTTAATGCCGAGTCCTGACTAAGTTTGCAGCATCAGCTCGGCCCGGTCATAGCACTCTCAAATTTGAATCAAACGGTTGTGGGTTCAAGCTTCACTCCATGGACAAGAATACATTTTACTGCAGTAATGAGAGAGTGCAGCATAGGTCAGTGGTGGCAACTTTTGGACGAGACATTAAACAATGACATTGTCTGTATATTCAGGGGGGCATAAAAGATCCCATGGCATTATTCAAATTAGTGCCGGGGAATTTTCCCAGTGTTCTGGCCTGCACTTATCCCTCAATCTGCACCTGGTCATTTATCTCATTGCTGTCTGTGGAGCTTGTTGTGCATAAATTTGTCTGCCGTGTCAGCTGTGGCCCAATGGGTAGTACACTCGCCTCTGAGTCAGACGGTTGTGTGTTCAAGTCCCACTCCAGGGAGTTGAGCACATAAATCTAGGTCGACACGCCAGTGCAGTGCTGAGGGAGTGCTGCACTGTCAGACGTGCCGTCTTTCAGATGAGACGTTAAAAACCAAGACCAGGTCTGCTGTCTCGGGTGGATGTAAAAGATCCCATTGCACTATTTTGAAGAAGAGCAGGGGAGTTATCCCGGTGTCCCGGCCAATATTTATCCATCAATCAACATAACAAAACCAGATTATCTGGTCATTATCACATTGCTGTTTGTGGGAACTTGCTGCGTGCAAATTGACTGCCGCATTTCCCCACATTACAACAGTGATTACACTCTAAAAGTACTTCGTTGGCTGTAAAGCGCTTTGAGACATCCGGTGGTCATGAACGGCGCTATATAAATGCAAGTCTTTCTTTCTTTTTACAAAACAACAGTGACTTCAAAACCAATGTATTTGGTGCAAAGCTCTTTGTCACATCCTGAGGTCGTGGAAGTCGCTTTATAAAAGTACACGTTCTTCTGCTTACTGCTGCGTGATTTGGGGGCCAAAGAGAAAGGCTGTGAATACTAAAAATCTGAACTGCAAATAGAAAATGGTGGACAGCCCAGCAGGGCAGTCAGCGTCGGAAAGGCAAAAAAAGGTTAACATTTTGGGTGTGAACATTCACTGGGGCAGGAAGAGTGTCTCTGAAAACAATGTGATGAGAGGAGAGCAACAGGCAGAGGCTAAGACTACAGGTACCACTTTGTAACTAGGCAGCTATTAGCTTTAATAGCCTGTGAATAGATTTTTAATATGCAGGAAGGAGTTGTGAAGGGAAATAAAAAGCTTATGTCTGTCAAGCATGTGAAAAGCCATGTAAAAAGGAATAGTTTAACACCTATAAACCTCTTTTTGTTGTTTTTGCACAAAATCTTCCAAACTCTCTTTAATATGAAGCCTTGAATAAATGTTACTTCTATTTTTCAAATGTAATGATTATATTTTCATAGTTTAATTAATTGAGTTTGTCTTTTTTTTAAGTGAGTTTATCCAATAAATAGCTGAGCCGTAAACAGCAGGAAGGCTCCAGGTTTGATCCCCGGTCTGTGCTGGGTTAGCTGGTCTCAGTGGGGGAGCAGCAGTTGGGGTGTTACAAGACCTCTTCGTTAGGGAGTGAAACCCAACCAGGGTTTCCAGCCCGCCCCCAATCCAATCACCACTATTGGAAGAGCGTGTATGCGGACATTGGATGAGGACAGAGCATTGAGCTCCATTGTGATGGCTCCTGCATACAAATAACCTGCTGAGACTCAATGCCAACACGCAATCATGGTTATTTCACCAAGGTATCCTGCACCACTGGAAATGTACTCCAGCAAATTGTCTTCAGAAGAGGAGAGAGCAAAAAATTGGCACAAAGAAATGTTAACTTATTTTCACCCAATACAGCACACCATGTGATCTGGTCCCAGGGCCTGCCACTGTTGTTTTTGAGCTGGTCACTGAAAGATACATAAGGATGGTACAGTATTTTAATACTCTGGTATTAAAAGTCCCATTCCCATCCACCCTTCCTCCCCCACATTATATATATTACAGCTCAGATTAGGTACTAGGAATCGCAGGCTTCCTACCACTGTGTGGCATACCACTGTCGTCCATTCCAGGCCACAGTACTAGTCTGCCCGCCCATCTACTTTTTAAATAAAACAGCCAGTGTTTCTCCCTACAGATTAAGACTATGGGAAACTGATACATTTAGCAGGAGTGTGCTCCCTGCACACTGACCTTGAAGTGCATCAACTCACATGGGTAACAATGTCAATGCCTCCGACTCTTTTCATACTTTTTCTACAAACGTTTAATGCTGTTATTGTTGTCTGTGCAGAGAGAACAAAATCTTCAACAACACATTGGGTCTTTCACTTTTGCTTATTCATGCTAGCATTCTGGAATGAATAACTCTATTCATTCAAGTTAAAAGGAAATCTGGCTTGTCTGACAGCTGCTGCTCTGACTCACTCCTCCTCCCTGGCCTTTGTACACTATTTTTACTGCAACCTTACGCATATCCGGACCTTTCATGTGACATCATCACCATCACCATTTGCGCATGGAAATAATTGAATCTGAAGGATAGAGTCGACTGCTTTTGCTGTACTCCAGTAGTTAGGCATCAGTCGACAATGTAACCTAGTCACTTAGAAACAGAGATGTGGTGATCGCAGGTTTACATTTATCTATACTGTATTAAATTATAATCTTTTCATACTTAATTTAATTTATTGAAAAATTATACCCGAGCCACAAAAGCATCAACTATGCAAACATCTGTGATTAATGCTCCTGGTTTCAATTCAGATCTTACATATTGACTTACTTTGCCACATGCCATGGAACTGCCTACCAGTGTGTATCTTGCCATGATTAGGGATATGCAATGTCCTGGAAAAACAATAAAAGTGTCCAATCAGGAGGTAACAAATCAGCTGAAGGATAATTATAGTGAAAGCTGAAGAGTCATTTTGAAAACCCTGAGGTTCGGTTACTTGACCTGAGAAACAAAGACTGAGTGAAAAGCTTGTTTTCTCTTCATTTATTAAAACTTACATCAGACTGTATCTAATCAATTGATTGAATGCAGCTGTTGTAGTCAAATTTAAACTTGAGAAGAACCGTTGATTCCCAATGGGATCGGGCCTCGAGAAGTCCTATCAGGCATTAACACTTTACTCGTCATCGTCATGGTGATTCCAATAGCACTTTAGTATTCCAATATCTATTAGTTGTTGAAAACATTTTAACTTCAAAAAGCACACGCTGGGGAGAAAGCTCGGAATGTCTTTCACACTAATGTCAAAGCTGCTGTACTCATTTATTCCGAATTATTTCTCAACTCCAGGCTAGTTTTATATATTCAAAATTAACTGACCAGGGATCTTTGAGCATGACATTTGAGCTGGTTTAGGAAACCATTAGTAATCAGAGGCTAAACAGCGAGAAAGCGTATACATTGCTTTTTTGACGTGGGTTGAAAGTATGCCAAAGTCTCAGATTAAAGAGAACAGCATGTACTTGGTTGTCCAATGTAATTTTGAGACTGAATAAGCTGATCAAAGAATGCAGGATAAACATTCTCTAAAGTGTCAAACAGTTGTATAGAACAAGCTATTATCCTGTACTAAAAACAGGAAATCTCCAAATCTTAGTGTTGAGGTTACCTTTTTTGCATGGGATTACCTGAAATCACCATAGTTACAAATATATTGTAAAAATGCTAGAATAATTCGTGTAATTTATAAAGGTTGGGATAATCAGCTCTCTCTATTGCTTGGTGGATGCGTGCACTGCCCAACATCTTACTGAGCTATGCAGAGTTCAAAGTTTCCAGTTTCAATCCCACAATTTTATTATTTTTTATTTGTTCACAGGATGTGGTCACTGGCAAGGCCAACATTTATTGCCCATCCCTAACTGCCCTTATGGTGGTGGTGAGCCACCTTCTTGAACCGTTGCAGTCCGTGTGGTGAAGGTACTCACACAGTGTGACTTTGTTGTAGCAGTTTGGTACAACTGAGTGACTTACTGGACCATTTCAGAGGGCAGTTAAGAGTCAACCACTGTGGGTCTGGAGTCACATATAGGCCAGACTGAGCAACAATGGCAGGTTTCCTTCCCTAAAGGACCAGTTGGGTTTTTACAACAACCCGGTCGTCTCATGGTCACCATTATTGATACTAGCTTTTTAATTCCAGATTTATTTAATTAACTGAATTTAAATTCCCCCAGCTGCCACAATGAGATTTGAACTCATGCCTCTGGATTATTAGTCCAGTCCTCTGGATTACTAGTTCAGTAACATAACCACTATGTTGCTGTATCCTGTGCTGATTTCTCTGACCTCAGCAAGAGTGGCAGTAAGGGTGCTAAACTGAGCAAAGAAAAAGAAAAATCATCAAGGTCCCCACTCCTAATTAATATCCAGTGACATAAACTGGAAAATGTGTAAATAGGGACAGATTAGGGCTTTCCTGTGGTGTCCCACTCTCACCCTTAATAGACTTTCAACACTCATTGAGCTAAGTATGGCTGGCACCCGTGGAACTAAACCTTAGCATGAGTTGTGTCTTCTAAAGAGGGAAAGAAAATTTGGTAGGAGGAGAATAATAGGTTGGGAAAGTTACTCTGATTCAGATTCCAATGAAGTTCAATGTTGTCAGAACTGTAAATACTATCTACTTCCTGAAGAAACTCCGACAGGAATAATGGTTGTTGGAAAAGAAAGTACGTAGTTGTCTTTGGATTCATTTTGCGGTTGAGCAATGACGAATTCCCAGTTTTCTATGTAAATGTTAATACACCATTTATATATAATCTAGGATAGTGACAGAGCTTTGGCATCAGTTGAGCAGCAATTGGTTGCGATACTGATTGCTGAGAATCCTACAGTAAATATTGAAGTGGCTAGGAACTGCTCTGTATAAGTGATGTATAAATAACTAAACATTATTTAATGTTGTGATTTGTCTACTGTCCAGGTCTGAATGCTGCTTTGACATTTAAAATAATCTCAGGAGATCGCAATGGACAGTTTACAGTTGACAGAAATGCTGTGCTTAGGGTCCAGCAAACATTAGATCTAGAACACCAGTCTATCTATACTTTAATTGTTCAAGCTACTGACCAGGCTCAATGTGATTCAGCACGTTTCACAAGTAGTGCATGGATTGTGGTGAAGCTCATTGACGTGAATGATAATGCTCCTGAGTTCAGAACTGCGAGCATTGTCTACGTTCCCGAAGATACTTCTATTGGCACAGTGTTAATGACAGTTAAAGCCCTGGATCGGGACAGTGGGCTCAATGGCTATCTTGAATACTCCCTGCAGAAATTTACAGGGAACAAGTTTAGCATTAACGCAACAAGTGGGGAGCTGAGTGTGATTGGAGATCTTGACAGAGAACTAGTAGAATGGGTTACAATAGATGTGACCGCTTCAGACAAAGGACAGCCATCACTATCCTCTTCGATAAGCATTACAGCAATCATTACTGATGTCAATGACAACAGTCCTGCCTTTACTCAACCCATTTATACTGTCACAGTGGATGAAAATATACCTCGTGGCTCAGATTTACTTGCAGTTTCAGCTACTGACCCTGATGAAGACAAAAATGGACAAGTTCGATATACCATTAGCAGCAAGGACTTTTACATTGATTCAGTCACCGGATTCATCTCAGTGTCTGGGATTCTGGATCGTGAACAAACCCCAGTCTGTTCTTTTGTGGTTTTTGCATTGGATGGTGGAAGCAGTCCCAAGTCAGCAACAGCCACTGTCAATGTTGTACTCAGAGATGTCAATGATTTTGCACCAATCATCCAGCCAATAAAAATGACTCTACATTTCTTGGAGAATATAAATGCAGTTCCACAAATTGTATATCAGGTATATATATCTTCTCTGAATGCTTCGACAGATATTTTAATTCTTGATATATTTGAATTGTTTAATATTTGATCATACCAGAGAAGAAAGTATAAAATGAAAAAAGGTCATTAGTCTCATTAAACCATGTACCTGTATAATCAACTCTACCATAGATTCTCAGGGAACGTTCTGTAAATATACTCTGATCACCACAGCCCTATATCTTCCTCTAGCACCAGCGAGTTCACACTGGGGAGAGACTGTTCACCTGCTCAGTGTGTGGGAAGGGATTCACTCAGTCGTCCGTCCCGCTGACACACCAGCGAGTTCACAAGTGACTGCAGGGTTTGGATTCTGCTGTTATTGCTGCTGATATTCACATCCCTACTGAATCGTGTTCATTCTGTTAGTTGCCGTTTGTTTTTGTTGATGTTAATAACCCTTCAGCTAGGCTGGAGTTTAATATTTTGATATTTTAAATAACAGTGTGTTGATATTTGATGTCTCCAAGATAAGAGGAGACTAATTGATGTCCTGTAAATGACTACTCGATTTTTGATCGGGGCGGAGGAACGGTGAGCGATTGGGGTCCAGGAGCATTGTGATCGGGGCCCAGGAGAGGCGAGGGCCCAGGGGCAGCACGGGCCAGCCCACACTGTGATCTATGAAGAGTAGGAGTACGTGTGCACACTAGGTCCATGCGGCAGAGCTCAGTCTCCAGTCGTCTTGGTTATCCCTTGCCACTGGATCAAGACTTAGCTCTGTCAATACCGTGTGGTGGCTGTTGTGCAACGGCCACCCCACGTTAAAAGAATCCATGCACTGGCACCATCCACCCTTCTGTATGTAGTTCGGGACCTAGAATGTCAGGTCCCTCATTGAAACATTTGTGAACTCCTCCCTTTTTGGTATGGAAGTGGGTCATCCTCGATACGGGGGACTGCCTAATACTATATCTTCCTCTGCTTCAGATGTCAGTCTGCTCTTCCCTTAAAAGATGCAATGATATCTGCCACAACTATTCCTTGTGGTAAAGCATTACGTGCTCGAACAGCTCTGCATAAAGAACTTTCTCCTAACAGCTCTCCACATTTTCTTAGTGACAATCTTAAACTAATGACTTCTTGACACTAACTCCCCAACCAGAGAAAGTAATCTTACCCTACTTAATCCATCAGAACCAGCTTGTTTCGGTGGTAGCACACTTTCCTCTGCATCAGAAGGTTGTGGGTTCTAAGTCCGAACTCCAGGGGCTCAATTTACCCCAATGCCATTTTTTGGTGTATTGCAAGAGTTATGTCCATTTTCTTTGGCCCCGATTACTCCAGAAAAATAACTTGCAAGTTTCCCCATTCTACGTTTTGAAATTGGCTCCGCGCAGCCTGTCCTTTCGCTTCGGGGGGAGGGGGGGTTGGAGCTTAATGTCTGTGCTTAAAAAATGATGCCTCCCCTTCTGTCCATGCGCGGAAAAGAATGGACGTTTTTTACGTGGCTGCTATGGGCCATTTTTAAAGAGCCAGTTGTGTATGAGAACTTTAATTCTCAGTAGAAAAATCGGAGCAGAAATACAATATACAACGCGGCTCAAGGACCAAGTATTTCTCACAGGGTGAAGAGGAGGCACTAGTTTCTGTGATTGAGGGCAGATGGCATGAGCTGGACACCAGCAGATGTCACATAAAAGTTTTACTAAAAGAAATGAAGAAACGCTGGAACCAAGTTGCAGAAGATTACTGTGCAATGGTAACCACCCCGCGGTCTGGAGGCCAGTGCAAAAAGAAGTGGCAGGACCTTGGTCAAATAATTAGTGTAAGTAATATGTTCATTTATTCACTGGAATTGTAAACGTGACCAGCTATATATGTCCCACCCAGCAGAAAGACACCCTCTCTAAAAAGTTATATTTTCATCTTTGCAGAGGAAGGTGGCACACAACAAAAGGGAAAGAACTCGAACAGGAGGAGGCCCGGCAAATCTGCACCCACTGACACCCTTGGAAGACAGGGTCGCTGCTTTGATAGATTCTGCTTGGAGTAAAGCAACTACCACTGCACAAGCTTGGCCCACACTTGAGGGAGAGGGTAAGTCCTGCAAATTCCACAGTCTGGCTTTGCTAAATGTTAAGTACTGCACGGGCTAGCCATGCTTCGGTTCATGGAGATGTCTCCGTCATCTATACTTCGGTTGATGCAATGTGCTATCATTCATCGTGGTCCTTCAAATCAGCCTGCTGCCTGCGCTGTGTGAGCCTACTCATGCCACCCACCCTGCCCCCTCCTCTGCTGCTAACCATTTGTCTGTTCTGTTATATTTTGTAGAACTTGAGGCCGACCCTGATGAGGCTGAAGCCGATGAAAAAGATTCAGATGCGGACGAGCCTGAAGATGAGAACATCTTCCAATCCCACCTTCCAGACGAAGAGCATGGGGATGAAGCCCCCACTGTTGTACTCACTCTAGAGGAGGTGCAGGTGCCACCCATTGAGGTGGCAGCCACTTTCCTGAGTGGTGCGAGTGTTGGGACATTTCATGGTTTCTCACAGACCGAGGCTGGGGATTCCAGTGGGATGCAGTGAGGCACTCCCAGTGCCCCACTGTCTGAGGCTGCAGGTCCCAGTGGGATGCTGCGAGCCACACCCAGGGTGAGGAGGGGAAGGAGAGCTCGACAGCACTCTCCTGAGGTGCAGGATCTAACAGAAGTCATTCAGATGATGGCAATGAGTGCAGAGAGCATTGACCTTATGCGATCTCTCCTGGACACCATCAGTGGGGTGGGTGATGAAGTATCAGGACTGTCAGGAGAAATAACAACACTCTCACGAGAAATGGGAGCACTGTCCAAGTACATTAGTGATAGAATGTCGCAGGTAGCTGATACATTGTCGGTGAACATGAGGGACAGAATGCTGCAGGTAGTTGGGATACTGTCAGGGCACATGAGGCAGGAATGTCAGAGTTAGCTGCTGCAATAAGGGAACACGCCCACACCCCGCGGCCACTCCTACTCCAATTCCCAGACCAGCCTCTGAAGAGGCCCAAGCCATGCCTTCCACATTACTGCCTGCCCACCAAGAAGTGTGCATTACCCGAGATGCTCAAAAGAATAAGCTTCGTACCAACCCGAGAAACGCTGCATCACCGCCTGCGGATTGGGGTGGAGTCAACAAGACCAAGCGCGGCAGGCGGTCTTAGAATAAGGTGGAGAGATGGGTGCAGCCTTTCTTTGTTGCTGTTGTTATTATTATTTTTGTTGTTACTGTTGTAACTGCTCTGAAATTAAAAGTTTTTTGTAAGTTGTGTAAATTTCCAAGTTTAAAAGTTTGTAAGTGATCTTAGAGTTTGCAAGTGGTCTTAACTAAAAACTTTAAAGTTTGATAACTTTAATAAAAAAATATTCTTGTAAGTTAAGTACAAACAAGTGTTAAACTTTTGAATAAAATATATTTCAAATTATAACTGAATCATTTCCATCATTTGTTCCATTATTAACACAACTTTTTGAACTAAAGAAGAATCATTTCCATTATTTGTTTCATGAACACAACACAACATTATGGAACAGGTCTAAACAATAAACATGGTCCATTTGGAATAGTTGCAGCTGAGTCTTCAGGCAGCAAAGCGTTCACAGATGAGCTGCTGGTACACGGCTCGAGCAATCGTTAACATAGAAACATAGAAATATAGAAAATCGATGCAGGAGTAGGCTATTCGGCCCTTCGAGCCTGCACCACCATTCAATAAGATCATGGTTGATCATTCCCTCAGTACCCCTTTCCTGCTTTCTCTCCATAACCCTTGATCCCCTTAGCCGTAAGGGCCATATCTAACTCCCTCTTGAATATATCCAATGAACTGGCATCAACAACTCTCTGCGACAGGGAATTCCACAGGTTAACAACTCTCTGAGCGAAGAAGTTTCTCCTCATCTCAGTCCTAAATGGCTTACCCCTTATCCTAAGAACTTCCCCAACATCGGGAACATTCTTCCCGCACCTAACCTGTCCAGTCCTGTCAGAATCTTATACGTTTCTATGAGATCCCCTCTCATCCTTCTAAACTCCAGTGAATAAAGGCCCAGTTGATCCAGTCTCTCTTCATATGACAGTCCAGCCATCCCTGGAATTAGTCTGGTGAACCTTCGTTGCACTCCCTCAATAGCAAGAACGTCCTTCCTCAGATTAGGAGACCAAAACTGAACACAATATTCCAGGTGAGGCCTCACCAAGGCCCTGTACAACTGCAGTAAGACCTCCCTGCTCCTATACTCAAATCCACTAGCTACGAAGGCCAACATACCATTTGCCTTCTTCACCGCCTGTTGTACCTGCATGCCAACCTTCAATGACTGATGAACCATGACACCCAGGTCTCGTTGCACCTCCCCTTTTCCTAATCTGCCGCCTTTTAGATAATATTCTGCCTTCGTGTTTTTGCCTCCAAAATGGATAAACTCGCATTTATCCACATTATACTGCATCTGCCATGCATTTGTCCAATCACCTAACCTGTCCAAGTCACCCTGCAGCCTCTTAGCGTCTCCCTCACAGCTCACACCGCCACCCACTTTAGTGTCATCTGCAAACTTGGAAATATTACACTCAATTCCTTCATCCAAATCGTTAATGTACATTGTAAAGAGCTGGGGTCCCAGCACTGAGCCCTGCGGCACTCCACTAGTCACTGCCTGTCATTCTGAAAAGGACCCATTTATCCCGATTCTGTGCTTCCTGTCTGCCAATCAGTTCTCTATCCACGTCAGTACATTACCCCCAATACCATGCGCTTTGACTTTGCACACCAATCTCTTGTGTGGGACCTTGTCAAAAGCCTTTTGAAAGTCCAAATACACCACATCCACTGGTTCTCCCTTGTCCACTCTGCTAGTTACATCCTCAAAAAATTCCAGAAGATTCATCAAGCATGATTTTCCTTTCATAAATCCATGCTGACTTGGACCGATCCTGTCACTGCTTTCCAAATGCACTGCTATTTCATCTTTAATGATTGATTCCAATATTTTCCCCACTACTGATGTCAGGCTAACTGATCTATAATTACTCGTTTTCTCTCACCCTCCTTTTTTAAAACGTGGTATTACATTAGCTACCCTCCAGTCCATAGGAACTGATCCAGAGTTGATGGACTGTTGGAAAATGATCACCAATGCATCCACTATTTCTGGGGCCACTTCCTTAAATACTCCGGGATACAGACTATCAGGCCCCGGGGATTTATCAGCCTTCAATCCCATCAATTTCCCTAACACAATTTCCCGCCTAATAATGATATCCTTCAGTTCCTCCTTCTCACTAAACCCACTGTCCCCTAGTACATTCGGAAGGTTATTCGTGTCTTCCTTCGTGAAGACAGAACCGAAGTATTTGTTCAATTGGTCTGCCATTTCTTTGTTCCCCATTATAAATTCACCTGAATCCAACTGCAAGGGACCTACATTTGTCTTCATTAATCTTTTTCTCTTCACATATTTATAGAAGATTTTGCAGTCAGTTTTTATGTTCCCTGCAAGCTTCCTCTCGTACTCTATTTTCCCCTCTTAATTAAACCCTTAGTCCTCCGCTGTTGAATTCTAAATTTCTCCCAGTCCTCAGGTTTGTTATTTTTTCCAGCCAATTTATATGCCTCTTCCTTGGTTTTAACACTATCCTTAATTTCCCTTGTTAGCCACGGTTGAGCCACCTTCCCCGCTTTATTTGTACTCCAGACAGGGATGTACAATTGCTGAAGTTCATCCATGTGATCTTTAAATGTTTGCCATTGCTTATCCACCGTCAACCCTTTAAGTATCATTTGCCAGTCTATTCTAGCCAATTCACGCCTCATACCGTCGAAGTTACCTTTCCTTAAGTTCAGGACCCTAGTTTCCGAATTAACTGTGTCACTCTCAATCTTAATAAAGAATTCTATCATATTATGGTCACTCTTCCCCAAGGGGCCTCGCACAACAAGATTGCTAATTAGTTCCTTCTCATTACACATCACCCAGTCTAGGATGGCCAGTTCTCTAGTTGGTTCCTCGACATATTGGTCGAGAAAACCATCCCTAATACACTCCAGGAAATCCTCTTACACCGCATTACTACTAGTTTGGTTAGCCCAATCAATATGTAGATTAAAGTCGCCCATGATAACTGTTGTACCTTTATTGCTCACGTCCCTTATTTCTTGTTTGATGCTGTCGCCAACATCACTACTACTGTTTGGTGGTCTGTACACAACTCCCACTAATGTTTTCTGCCCTTTGGTATTCCGCAGCTCCACCCATACCGATTCCACATCATTCAGGCTAATGTCCCTCCTTACTATTGCATTAATTTCCTCTTTAACCAGCAATGCTGCCCCGGCTCCTTTTCCTCTCTGCCTAGCCTTCCTAAATGTTGAATAACCCTGGATGTTGAGTTCCCAGCCTTGGTCACCCTGGAGCCATGTCTCCGTGATGCCAATTACATCATATCCATTAACTGCTGTCTGCGCAGTTAATTCGTCCACCTTATTCCGAATACTCCTCGCATTGAGGCACAGAGCCTTCAGGCTTGTCTTTTTAACACACTTTGCCTCTTTAGAATTTTGCTGTAATGTGGCCCTTTTTGTTTTTTGCCTTGGGTTTCTCTGCCTTCCACTTTTACTATTCTCCTTTCTATCTGTTGCTTCTGCCTCCATTTTATTTCCTTTTTTCTCCCTGCATAGGTTCCCATCCCCCTGCCATGTTAGTTTAACTCCTCCCCAACAGCACTAGCAAACATTCCCCCCAGGACATTGGTTCCGGTCCTGCACAGGTGCAGACCGTCCGGTTTGTACTGGTCCCACCTCCCCCAGAACCGGTTCCAATGTCCCAGGAATTTGAATCCCTCCCTTTTGCACCACTCCTCAAGCCACGTATTCATCTGAGCTGTCCTGTGATTCCTACTCTGACTAGCACGTGGCACTGGTAGCAATCCTGAGATTACTACTTTTGAGGTCCTACTTTTTAATTTAGCTCCTAGCTCCCTAAATTCGTCTCGTAGGACCTCATCCCGTTTTTTACCTATATTGTTGGTACTTCTATGCACCACGACAACTGGCTGTTCACCCCCCCTTTTCAGAATGTCCTGCACCCGCTCCGAGACATCCTTGCCCTTGCACCAGGAAGGCAACATTCCATCCTGGAGTCTCGGTTGCGGCCGCAGAAACGCCTATCTATTCCCCTTACAATCGAATCCCCTATCACTATAGCACTCCCACTCTTTTTCCTGCCCTCCTGTGCAACAGAGCCAGCCCTGGTGCCATGAACTTGGCTGCTGCTGCCCACCCCTGATGAGTCATCCCCCTCAACAGTACCCAAAGGGGTGTATCTGTTTTGCAGGGGGATGACCGCAGGGGACCCCTGCACTATCTTCCTTCCACTGCTCTTCCTGTTGGTCACCCATTTACTATCTGGCTGTGTACCCTTTACCTGCGCTGAGACCAACTCGTTAAATGTGCTATTCACGTCATTCTCAGCATCGTGCATGCTCCAGAGTGAATCCACCCGCAGCTCCAGTGCCGCAATGCAGTCCATCAGGAGCTGGGGGTGGATACACTTCCCGCACATGTAGTCGTCAGGGACACCGGAAGCGTCCCTGACTTCCCACATAGTACAGGAGAGCACGATGGCCCGCCCTCCTAGCCGTCGTGCTCCGGGTTCAGGTAGTTGCATGACTTCCTCCTCCTCCTCATCTGCATTTTCCTCCTCATCATCAGTCACTCTCACCTCAGGTGGGTCTTCTACTATCAGCTGCTGCTGCCTCATGATGGCTAAGTTATGCAGCATGCAGCATACAACAGTGAACTGACCGACAATCTCAGGGGAGTATTGCAAGTAGCCTCCAGAATGGTCCAGGCATCGGAAACACTGTTTCAAGATGCCAATGGTCCTCTCTATTAAGCTGCGACATGTTGTATTCTCGGTCAGCTTCCATCCAGCTTACAAGTAGGGGCGCCATGAGCCAGGTGGCGAGGCCTTACCTTTTGTCTCCCAGCAGTCAGCTCTGCCCTTATGGCTGCTGCTGAAACATAGCAGATATAGCACTCTCACATAGGACGCATGCATCATGGGTACTCCCAAGGTATCTTGCAACAACTGACATGATGCGATGCATGTCATCACACACGAGCTGCACATTCACGGAGTGGAAGCCTTTTCTGTTCCTGTACATCGTGGAATCCTCCAAAGGTGCTCGCAAGACGATGTGGGTACAATCAATGTAGCCCTGTACCTTTGGGAAGCCAGCAATCCTGGAGAAGCCCACAGCCCTGTTACACATTGCATGGGCGGTCATGGGGAACTTTATGTAGTCATTCCTCCGGACATATAGTGCAGCAGTCACCTGTCGAATGCAGATATGTGTTGCAGGTTGAGAAATGGTGCACACATCCCCCGTTGTGGCCTGGAACGATCCAGATGCATAGAATGAAAGTGCAGCTGTAACCTTCACTTCAACTGACAAAGCAGTCCTCCTGATGCATCTAGTTGCAGGTCTGCTTTTACTAACTCATAGATCTCGGGTACAACTTCTTTGTGGAAACGCAGCCTTCTCACACAGTCTGCATCACTCAGGTACAGGGATGAACGCCTGTCTCGATATACCCGATGTGGGAAAGGCCTCCTACCCATCATCCTACTTGCTCTGAGGTTCCTCATGCGATGACGTCGAATCAATCGTCTCCTCCGCAGCACCATCATGCAGAAGTCTTGCACGAGGTATGGCACTGTCAATATTGCCCCCATAATTAAATTGTAGCTTTGCAAGCAGCTCAAAACAGCAGGACAAGGAGTTAAAGCTTCTCTCGTCTCTCTCTCCCCAAGGCCGACGCCCTAGTATGGACCACACCCTGGTCTGCGCATGCGCAACAGGCTTGCTTAGAACGGGAAGCTAGGCATTCAATGAGGACATTTGAGGCAACAAAGTCTCATGCAATTCTTTAATTTTAGATTTTTTTCAAAGTACCACCCCACCACCGATCGAAGGTCTCCTCACCGGGCTCGAGGGTCGGTCGGCAGAATCACTCCCTCGTCCAGACACAGGGGCTCAGCATCCACCACCCCCACTCCCAATGGGCTACTTTTGAAGCTGATGTATAGTGTAAGGGTTCTCACCCTTCAGTTAGGCTCACACCCTACCCTCATCCACCCCGGGGCTTCTTTTGAAGATGAGCCCCGAGCCCAGTGAAGAGACGTTTGGTGGTGGCGTGGCACTTTGAAAAAAATCCAAAATTAAAGAATTGCATTAGACTTCCATTTTTCCCCTTTTGTGTTTGAAAAAATTAAGCTCCATGATGCATATTCTTTGTCTTCTTGACTCCCTCCAAAACGTCGCATAAAAACAATGGCGTCTTTCCGCGCCAATTTTTTAATGTGCACCGGTTTTTCTTAAGTGCTTAGAAGGCTTTTTGGGAGTGATCAAATATGTCGTCCTAGGACAACTGTAAGTTGGCCAAACTTGCTTAAAAGTGAAAAACTGTTGAAGACATCAAGTTATGCCCCTGTGACGCAAAAAAATCCTAACCTAAAAAAATTGTAACTAACTGAGTTACGCTGGTGCAGAAACTTTGGGGAAACTTGGATACTTTAATTTATGCCAAAAAAAGCAGCGCATGCCAAAAAAATGATGCAGATAACTGGGGAAAATTGAGCCCCAGGACTTGAGCACATAGTTTAGGCTGCCATTTTAGTGCAGTGCTGAGCGAGTGTTGGAGGTGTCATCTTTCAGATGAAATGCTTAAATAAGGTTCTGGCTGCTAATGTGGGTATAAAATGTCCTCTAGCACTATTTTAAGAAGAGCAAGGAATTCTTCTGGTATTCTGACCAACATATTCTCAACTAACACAATTTATCACATTACAGTTTGTGGGACTTTGCTGTGCACAATTTGGTTACTGTGGTTAACTACCAAACAACAATGACTACATTAGTAATTCATTGGCTGTAAGCTGCTTTGTAATGTCTTAAGAATGTGAAGTAAATGCAAGCTCTTCTGTAATTTTAAAAACCTCTATTAGCTCTCCTCTTAGCCTTTCTGCTCCTCTGAAAATAGTTCCAGTACATTCCCCACTGCTTATAACGGACATGTTGGCGTCAATGCAATTAGCTCGCTACACGCGGTGGCAGGTAACCGGCCGACAAGATCCTGGAGGTGGCAGGCAACGCAACGGGGATCGAGCGAGCTATTGTCAGATGCCATTGCAGCATGGGTGTGTTTTCTAATAATAGGATATGTTGAAACTGGTAGATTATTTGATTATCTGCATCTAAAACTAAATTTCTTTCGTAACCAAATATCTGTCAACCATCTTTTCAAAGTAACTACTTCATGCAATTACTTTTGGTGAGAGTTTACTCTGCATTTCTACTACTCAGAGTAGGGGCATGGGAAGCTAAAGAAGTTCCGACGGTTGGGACTGAAATACGCAACGGTCTAGTCAGTTTCACCACTACAGCAGGTAAATGTTTGTCAGCGGCAATAGGAGGAGTTCTGCAGGTCACTGAGATGGCTGAAGGTGGCTGGGCTGCCTGAAAGGACTTAATGACAGATAATCACATCTTAATGCTGAGGTGTGAACAGCTGCTTGCACTGGCCAAAATAGTTGGTGCACTTAATGTGGTTAATATTGTGTTCGAGACGTTTCCCCTATGAGTGGGGACGGTGTAAGTGCTGGGGACTGTACCTCATGTTTCTCTTAATAACTAGTTTCTTAGAAATAAAGAAAATAAATACTTGCAATTATATAATGCCTTTCAAAATCTCAGAGGATCCTAAAGCGCTTTACAACCAATTAAGTGCTTTTTGAAGTGTGGTCACTGTTGTAATGTAGGAAACTTGGTAGCAAATTTGCCCACAGAAAGCTCCCACAAACAGCAATGAGATACATAACCAGATAATCTGTTTTAGATGTTGTTTGAGGGATAAGTTTTATCCAGGGCACTGCTCTTCTTCGAATAGTACTGAAGGATCTTTTACGTCCACCGAAGACGACAGACCGGGCTTCGCTTTAACGTCTCATCTGAATGATGGCACCAGCGACAGTGCAGCACTCCCTCAATACTGCACTGAAGTGCCAGCGTAGAATATGTACACAAGTTTCTGGAGTGAGACTTGAACCCACAACCTTGTTGCAGAGGCGAGAGTGCTACCCATTGAGCCAAGCTTGGTGAATCTACACTGTACACTCTTTATGGCTTTAATATCCTTCCTATAAGGCATCCAAAAATGCACATGGTTTCTATCTGTAGTCTAACCATTGCCCTGTACAAGTCTTTTCCAGTACACCTTGCTGTTTGACAAGCCCCCCTAACCTTCAGCAAATGCCAACATTATGCTCCCTATGCCCAAGTTCAAATCATCTAATATCGAAAACAAAGATGCACCCATCACTGGTTTCTGGAGACATTGAGGGGAATTTTAAGCTCCCAGAAACTGGTGGGTTTGGGTCAGGTGGGCTGTGAAAATATTAAAATTCTCAAACATGAACCCAACCCACCTCGAAACCTCCCACTTCCGGTTTTAACGGAGGCGGGATGGAGACACGGATAATCAACCCGCTCCCAGGAGGTAGGTTGGTCATTTAAATATTATGATGAGGCTGTATGCCTCACATTTTATCTGTCTTCCAGGTTTAATGCTGGCCCACTGGGTTTCCTGGGCCTTGGGAAACCTGCCAGCTAAAGGAAGGTGAGGACAGTTTCAGAGAGAAGTTAAGTGCCTTTCCAGCACTGCTTGTGGGCCAGGAGCAGGCGTGCTTCCCCCCGGCCCACCAAGCAAACCTGCTTCCCCCTCTCAGCATCACCAACCATTTCCAGCCCCCTCCCCCCACCAAGGATCACCGAAATCTCCCCTCAGCATTGCCAACCTCCCCCTTCATTATCACAGACTTTCACGGGATCGCCAACTTCCCCCTCCGCCAGGATTGCGCCCCCTCAATATCCAAACACCCCCTCTCCTCCCAACCCCACGCTACCGCTAACCCACCTGCTGCTCCACGACCTGTGGCCTCCTCCTGAGCGTTCCCCGTCTGACGAATCTGCTGGGGAAAAGAAAGATGCATGCCATGGAGTGAAAACTCCACGGTGTGTGAACACAACTCCTCCCCCTCTCCCCAGGAAATCCTCTGTGTTCCAGAATTTGAACAGGAAGGGAGCTGGTTCTTTTTTCCAACGCCCCTTCTGCCACGATATCACCCAAACAAGTGGGACTAGCAAGATTAGGTCACCCGCCAACAGAAATGCTGCCAGTTCTACCTTTCCTCCAGCCAAGATAAAATTCCACTGCATGACACAGGAGTACTGACTATACAATGGTAGGCTTGGAGGCCTAATGCTAGTTTCCTAACTGCAACCAATATCAGATTTCCAATGAACGAGCAATCAATCGCCATTAGCAAAGCGGCTGCAAAGAAATTGATGTCTTTTATAAAATTAGTCTACAGCCAAAACAAACAGCCCCTCCTCCCCAATAGAGCAGCACGGTGCCATTCCAATTTCCCTGGGCAGATGCCCAGGAAGCACAATAAATAGCATGGGTGCCCCACAACTTTCATGTTAATGATCCTGACTCTGGGATTTGGGATGGAGGTCAATAACAAGCCACGCTGGCAGCCAGAAATCCTGCCTTGTCGCACTTCCAGCAGTGTTCAAGGAATTTTGCCATCCCTTCATCTGCACAGTGTCTGCTTCAAAAAACTCTATTAAATTTGTCAAAAACAATTTGGTTTTACAAATCCATGCTAACTGTCCTTGAGTGTCCCATTCATCTCTAAATGCTCACTAATTTAATCACGAATTATGGATTCCCAGAATTTACCCACAATTGACATTTGATTAACTGGTCTATAGTGATCTAGTTTCTCCATCCACAGGCAACATTTCCCTCTCACCCTGCCTCAGCAGCAGGGAACAATTACTTTCCAAGGAATATTTGATTATTTCAGTCTAGACCTGCTCCTATAACCTCCACTGCCCTTCCCAACTAGATATTTACTCCCACGGTAACATCACTAGTTTCCATAGTGAATTCAATGAAATAAGCTTAGTATAGAGGAGCTAATTCAGCTGCTTTTTTCCAGCTACGGCACTTTCAGTAGGTGGTCTGACATAGAAGCAGCACAATGGTGGCTCTAGTAGAACAGCTTATGCCCCAGAAACTGAAGTTTTTTTTCCAAAAATATACTTTATTCGTATAAAATTTTCACAATACATTGGAAAATAGTTCAGTACCTTGCGGTCAGCAATTCCATACAATTCGTTTGGATGCTGACAGCAGTTCCATACAATACACTAGCGTGCATTTCATTTCAGGGTACTGATACGTCCTTACTATACAGTATAAATGCACAGGAGGCCCATGCTTGAGAGAAGGTCAGTCTGTGACCTGTCCTTTATTCCTTAGCACTTAAGTGATGGAAGTGGGTGGAGCTTCCCCTTTTATATCTGAAGGTCCAGGTTAGGAGTGTCTCCCACAAGTTCACCACCTAGTGGTTATTGTTCTCACGGTGTACAACTTAGGTCAGATTATATGGGTTACAATGCTGGTTGAATACATGACATTACCTCCCCCCCAAAGTCTTATTGGGATCACAGGTTGAGTCTCTCTGGTGGTTTACGCTCTCTTGTAGAGCGCCTGAGTTGGGGCTCCGGTTGTTGGGCGCTGGCCTGAGTGTCTGCTGTTTGCGGTGCCTCAGGCCTATCCGGACTGCCCACAGTGACAGGGCTCACCTCCCTTTGGTTCCGGTGTTCGGTCACCTGTGGTGGAGTGAACTCTATATCGTGTTCTTCCTCTGCTTCTTCTATGGGTTTGCTGAACCTCCTTTTTGTTTCAGCCACGTGTTTGCGGCAGATCTGTCCATTGGTAAGTTTAACTACCATAATCCTATTTCCCTCTTTGGCAATCACAGTGCCTGCTAGCCATTTGGGCCCTGCAGCGTAGTTGAGGACATAAACAGGGTCATTTACATCAATACACCACGCCCTCGCATTCCTGTCAGGGTTCTCATATTGTGACTGGCGCCTGCTCTCGACAATTTCATTCATGGTGGGGTGTATAAGGGATAACCGGGTTTTGAGCATCCTTTTCATTAGCAGCTCTGCGGGTGGAATCCCTGTGAGCGAGTGTGGTCTGGATCTGTCGGCCAACAGGAAGCGTGATAAGCAGCTTTGTAGAGAACCCCCTTGGATTCTGAGCACCCCCTGTTTGATTATCTGTACTGCTCGTTCTGCCTGGCCGTTTGAGGCCGGCTTGAACAGTGCCGTTCTGACATGGTTAATTCCATTGCCTGCCATGAAGTCCTGGAATTCAGTGCTTGTGAAGCATGGGCCATTGTCGCTGACCAAGACATCCGGTAGACCGTGGGCAACGAACATTGCCCGTATACTTTCTACCGTGGCAGAGGATGTGCTTGAATTTAAAATGTCACACTCGATCCATTTTGAGTAGGCATCTACTACAACCAAAAACATTTTTCCCATGAAAGGGCCTGCGTAGTCCACATGGATGAGTGACCAAGGCTTGGCGGGCCATGGCCAGGGGCTAAGGGGGGCTTCCCTGGGCGCATTGCCCAGTTCGGCACACGTGTTGCACCTGCGAACACAAAGTTCCAGATCTGCGTCTATCCCTGGCCACCAAACGTGTGGCCTGACAATTGCCTTCATCATGACAATGCCCGGGTGCTCATTATGGAGTTCTCTGATGAACACCTCTCTGCCCATCTGGGGCATGACTACGCGGTTTCCCCACAGTAGGCAATCGGCCTGAATCGAGAGTTCATCCCTGCGCCTGTGAAATGGTTTAAATTCCTCAGGGCATGCCCTGTACGTGGCTGCCCAGTCCCCATTCAGGACACATTTCTTGACTAGAGACAATAGCGGGTCTCTATTTGTCCAGACTTTAATCTGACGGGCTGTCATGGGTGAGCCTTCGCTTCTGAAAGCTTCAACAGCCATGACCATCTCAGCAGCATGCTCGGTAGCCCCCTCAGTGGTGGCTAGTGGGAGCCTGCTGAGTGCATCGGCGCAGTTTTCGGTGCCCGGTCTGTGCCGAATTGTATAGTCATAGGCGGCTAACGTGAGTGCCCACCTCTGTATGCGGGCCGATGCATTTGCATTTATGGCCTTGTTGTCGGCCAAAAGGGGCGTTAAGGGTTTGTGATCTGTCTCTAGCTCAAATTTCCTGCCAAACAGGGACTGGTGCATTTTCTTTACAGCATATACACGTGAGCGCCTCCTTTTCTAACATCCCGTAGCCCCTTCCTGCTGGGACAGACTTCTGGAGGCATAAGCTACCGGCTGTAACTGACCCTTGGCATTGACATGCTGCAACACACACCCGACACCATAGGACGACGCATCGCACGTTAACACAAGTTTCTTACATGGGTCATATAGTGTTAACAGATTGTTGGAACATAACAAATTGCATGCTCTTTACTGGCTGTCCCCCCAGACCCATTCGCGACCTTTGCATAGGAGCACGTGTAGCGGCTCTAGCAGCGTGCTCAGTTTGGGAAGAAAGTTACCAAAATAGTTCAGGAGCCCCAGGAACGAACGCAGCTCCGTCGTGTTACGGGGTCTGGGTGCTCTCTGGATTGCTTGCGTCTTGGACGCAGTAGGGCTGATCCCATCTGCTGCTCCCCTCATCCCCAGGAATTCTACCTCTGGAGCTAAGAAGATGCACTTCGCCTTTTTCAGTCGCAGCCCTACCCGATCCAGTCTGCTTAGCACCTCCTCCAGGTTGTGGAGGTGTTCTTCAGTATCGTAACCCGTGATGAGGATGTCGTCCTGAAAAACCACTGTTCCTGGAATCGACTTGAGGAGGCTTTCCATATTTCGTTGGAAGACCGCGGCAGCCGAGCGAATCCCGAACGGACATCTGTTGTACTCAAACAACCCCTTGTGTGTCGTGATGGTGCCAGCTTCTTCGAATCACTCGCCAGCTCCTGGGTCATGTAAGCTGAGGTCAGGTCCAACTTTGAAAAAAGTTTGCCACCGGATAGCGTCGCAAAGAGGTCCTCCGCTCTCAGTAGCGGGTACTGGTCTTGGAGTGACACCCAATTGATGGTGGCCTTGTAATCACCACATATCCTGACCGACCCATCCGCCTTGAGCACCGGCACGATCGGGCTCGCCCAGTCACTGAATTCGACTGGCGAGATGATGCCTTCCCACAGCAGGCAGTTCAATTCGCCTTCTATCTTTTCCCGCATCACGTACGGCACCGCTCTGGACTTGTGGTGTACTGGCCTGGCATCCGGGTTTATGTGTGTCACTACCTTGGCCCCCATAAAAGTGCCAATGCCGGATTGAAATAATGAGTCAAATTTGTCCAGGATCTGTGAGCATGATACTCGCTCCACAGAGGAAATTGCATTGACATCGCCCCATTTCCAGTTCATGACAGCAAGCCAACTCCTCCCCAGTAGTGCAGGACTGTCCCCCGGGACAACCCAGAGTGGCAACCTGTTCTCCGAATCTTTGTGGGTCACGACTACCGTGGTGCTGCCGAGCACCGGAATGATCTCCTTTGTGTATGTCCGTAGCTGTGCGTCAATCGGCGATAATTTTGGCCTCCTGGCCTTGGACGCCCACAAATTTTCGAACTGTTTGATACCCATCAGGGACTGGCTGGCCCCCATGTCTAGCTCCATTGATACTGGAATGCCATTGAGGAGCACTTTCATCATTATCGGTGGCGTCCTGGTGTATGAACTGTATACGTGCTCCACATGAACTCGCTGAACTTCAGCATCCAGCGATTTCCTCCGGCGTTCATTTCTGCAATTTCTGCAGTTATTTTGTTCATCTCTGCAAACTCTGGCTGAGTGTGTGCCTCCACGCCTCCAACATGAGCTGTTGTTGGAAACAAAAGATCCCTTGCCAGTCGATCGTCCCTGACTGCCCCTGTGACTGTCCTTGAATGCGCCATTAACAGGTGTTGATGGCCCCATTACTGGCCGCATTGTCCCTTGCAATGGCGTGATTCGCCGTTCAGCTTGCCATTGTCTCTGTCGAACTCCCCCTCTGGGTTCGACTACATGTTGGGGCATGCCCGATTGCCCGTGTCTGCCTGGAGAACTGTGTGCTGCTTTAACAATGTTGAATCTCTTTCCCAACCATTCCTTAACACAGTACCTCTCATCTGTTCTGCTAGTGGCCATGCTCACGTGGTTTAAATCCCAGTTTCTTGTCGCCATTGATAGGTCCTTACTATACAGTATAAATGTACACGAGGCCCATGCTCGAGAGAAGGTCAGTCTGTGACCTGTCCTTTATTCCTTAGCACTCAAGTGATGGAAGTGGGTGGAGCTTCCCCTTTTATACCTGAAGGTCCAGGTTAGGAGCCTCTCCCAAAAGTTCACCACCTAGTGGTCATTGTTCTCACAGTGTACAACTTGTCAGTTTATACATGGGATACAATGCTGGTTGAATACATGACAGGTACAATTTAGTACAATCCGTAAATCAAGTTACATGTAGTACTGTGTAAATAAGGGTATTACATGGAGCAGATGAGAATAGGTTTACGTTACATTCCAGGATACATTTCAATACCGATCACGAATCACGTTACATGTAGCACTATGCAGATGAAAGCAGTATACGGAATGGATGGGAATATATTTACATTTCTTAACAAGTTACTAAACATTGCAGAGACTTTCATTATACATGGCACAACACAGGTGTTTCAGTACATGGTGCTCTATATATATACAAGCAGATTAACAAGTACAGCCCGAGGGGGGTCTGATTCCATCCCCTGGGTTTATTGTGGCGGAAGGGCCTTAAACTGTGGCTCTTCCCCATCGTGTCTTTGCAGCGACTGCACCAATCTTTAGTGCGTCCCTCAGCACGTACTCCTGGACCTTGGATTGCGCCAGTCTGCAACACTCGACCGTGGACATCTCCTTGCTCTGTAAGACCAACAAGTTTCGGGAAGACCAAAGTGCGTCTTTCACCGAGTTGATGGCTCTCCAGCAGCAGATGATGTCTGTCTCGGTGTGTGTCCCTGGGAACAGTCGGCAGGGCACAGAGTCCTGTGTTACAGAGCTGCTTGGGATGAACCTCGACAGCAACCACTGCATCTCCTTCCAGACCTGCCTTGCAAAGGGGCAATCCCGAAGGAGATGGATGACAGTCTCGTCCGCATCACAGCCAACTCGGGGGCAGAGTGCCGTGTCTCTGAAACCCCGGCTGTGCACGAAGGACCTGACAGGTAGGGCCCTTCTCACCGCCAACCAAGCTACATCTTGGTGCTTGTGTGAAAGCTCTGGCGATGAGACATTCTGCCAAACAAGTTCGACAGTCTGCTCGAGGAACCGTCCGACAGGATCCATCATCTTCTTCCGTAGGGTGTCCAGGACCTTGTGTGCCGACCACTGCTTTATGGCCTTGTGGTGAAAGGTGTTTTTCTTGAAAAACTTTTCCACGAAGGACAGGTGGTGAGGCATGGTCCAACTGGTTGGAGCGTTCTGCGGCAGCCTGGCCAGACCCATCCTTCGCAACACCGGGGACAGATAGAATCTCAGCACGTACTGACACTTGGTGTTTGTGTACGAAGGGTCTATGCACAGCTTGATGCAGCCGCTTACAAAGGTGGCCATCAGGATGAGGGCTACGTTCGGAATGTCCTTTCTCCCCTTGTCCAGAGATTTGTACATCATGTCTCTGCGGACACGGTCCATTTTCGATCTTCAGATCAAGTGGAAGACGGCCCGGGTGACTGCCACGGCACGGGAGCGGGGTATGGGCCAGACCTGCGCCATGTACAACAACATCGAGAGCACCTCACTCCTGATCAGGTTCTTTCCTGCAAATGGAGAGGGAGCGCAGCTCCCACCATCCCAGTTTCTGTTTGGCTTTAGCGATACGCTCCTTTCAGTTTTTGGCACACGCCCCGTCCGCTCCGAACCATATTCCCAACACCGTCAGGTAATCTGACTTCACGGTGAAGGGAATAAAGGATTGGTCAGCCCAGCTTCCAAAGAACATGGCCTCGCTTTTGCTGCGATTTACCTTCACCCTCAAGGCCAGTTCAAACTGGTCGCAGATTATGAGCAATCCGCGGACCGACCGTGGATCCGAGCAAAAGACGGCGCGTCGTCCATATACAGGGAGGTCTTGACCGAGCGCCTCCGCTGCCTGGGATTGTCACTCCCCTAATGCCCGCATCCTTCCTGATGGACTCGGCAAAGGACTTGAGACAGCACACAAACAAGACAGAGGAGAGGGGACAGCCTTACCTGTTTCCAGACCTGATCGGGAAGCTATCAGTTTCCCACCTGTTGATTAGAACTGTGCTACTGATGTCTGTGTAGGGCAGTTGGATCCAATTGCGGATACCCTCCCCAAATCCCATCTTGGAGAGCATGTCCATCAGGTACATGTATGATATCCTGTCAAAGGCCTTCTCCTAGTCCAAGCTGATTAAACAGGTGTCCACCCTCCTGTCCCACACGTAGGTGATCGTATCCCTAAGTAGCGTGAGGCTATCAGAGATCTTTCTGCCGGGGACAGCGCAGGTCTGGTCCAGGTGGATCACCAGCTCCAGAGCAGACTTGACCCTGTTTGCGCTGACCTTCGACAGGATCTAAGAGGCTGCAGGGTGACTTGGACAGGTTAGGTGAGTGGGCAAATGCCTGCCAGATGCAGTATAATATGGCTAAATGTGAGGTTATCCACTTTAGTGCCAAAAACAGGAAGACAGAATATTATCTGAATGATGACAGATTAGGAAAAGGGGAGATGCAATGAGACCTGGGTGTCATGGTACATCAGTCATTGAAGATTGGCATGCAGGTACAGCAGGTGGTGAAGGCGGCAAATGGCATGTTGGCCTTCATAGCTAGAGGTATTTGAGTATAGGAGCAGGGAGGTCTTACTGCAGTTGTTCAGGGCCTTGGTGAGGCCACACCTGGAATATTGTGTTCAGTTTTGGTCTCCTAATCTGAGGGAGGACATTCTTGCTATTGAGGGAGTACAGCGAAGGTTCACCAGACTGATTCCCGGGATGGCAGGACTGACATATGAGGAGAGACTGGATCAACTGGGCTTGTATCCACTGGAGTTTAGAAGAATGAGAGGGGATCTCATAGAAACATATAAAATTCTGACAGGATTGGACAGGTTAGAGGCAGAAAGAATGTTCCCGTTGTTTGGGAGTTCCAGAACCAGGGTCACAGTCTAAGAATAAGGGGTAAGCCATTTCGGACCGAGATGAGGAGAAACTTCTTCACTCAGAGAGTTGTTAACCTGTGGAATTCTCTGCCGCAGAGAGTTGTTGAGGCTAGTTTGTTAGATATATTCAAAAGGAAGTTAGATATGGCCCTTACGGCCAAAAGGATTGAGGGGTATGGAAAGAACGCAGGAAAGGGGTACTGAGGTTGAATGATCAGCCATGATCTTATTGAATGGCGGTGCAGGCTCGAAGGGCTGAATGGCCTGTTCCTGCACTTAATTTCTATGTTCTAATGTTTCTAGTCCACATTGAGCAGTGAAATGGGCCGCCAGTTTTTGATTTCCTCTCTCTTCCCTCTTCTGCTTGTAGATGAGGGTGATGGTGCCTTTCCTCATCGATTCCGACATGCTGCCAGCCAAAAGCATACCCCTGTACACTTCCAGCAGGTCTGGGCCTATCCAGTCCCACAGAGCCAAATACAACTCGACCGGTAAGCCGTCGCTTCCACGAGTTTTATTCGTCGCGAGGGACCGGACGGCCTTTGTCAGCTCGTCTAGAGTTAATGGGTGGTCCAGACTCTCCCGCTCGCTGTCATCTAAGACCGCCGAGATAGACAACAGGAAAGACTGGGAGGCCATGCGGTATGTGGGCTTGACGTCGTACAGCCCGGCATAGAAGGATTTGCTGATCCTTAGCATGTCAGGCTGCGAAGACGTCACAGAACCATCTACTTCCTTTAGGCTGGTGATCACAGAGCTCCCCCTGTGTATCTTTTGGAAGAAGAAACGCGAACACGGAGCGGACTCTGGAGCGGAAGATGATTTTGGAGGACTCTGAGGCAAAGAGCGAGGCTTGCTGGCCCTTCACCTCTTGGAGTTCCTCCGCGATATCGACCCCCATCGGCTGCAGCAGGAGCAGGTTTTGCATACTCTTCTGGAGTTGAGACAATTCCCTTTATCTTCCTCTCGCCTCCTGAACACCTTTGAGGATGATGTTTGTCTTGATTGTTTCCCACCAGTGCATTGGGGAATCACAGAGGGGTTTTATAGTTCTCCAACCTTTGTAATCCCTCTCGAGTTCCACAATGTTTTCCGGGGTCAACAGTTTCACGTTGAGCTTCCATATCCCCCTGCCCACTTTCTGGTCTTCCTGTGGGAGGCAGTTGGCCAATAGGAGGCAGTGGTCGGAGACAAACACCGGCGTGACGTCGGTGGATCTGACCTTGAGCGTGTGGGACACAAACAGGAAGTCTATTCTGGAACGGACGGACCCGTCTGGTCTCGACCAGGTGTATCTGCGCGGTGCTCCATCTGCAGGGTTGCTGAAGATGTCGCACAGCTTGGCATCTTTTACCGCATCCATCAGGAGTTTGGATGTGGTGTCCAGTTTGCTGTCGGCTCTGCTGGATCATCCAGCCGCATCGATGATGCAGTTGAAATCACCGCCCAGAACGACCGGTCTGGATGTCACCAGCAGCAGTGGGAGCTGCTGGAGGAGGGCCAGCCGTTCGCTTCTGAGAGGCGAGGCATACACATTAATTAGCCTTAGAGGAACAGTTTTATACAATACATCTGCTACAAGGAGGCAGCCGCCCACCACCTCCTTAACTTCGGTGATGGTGAAGTGGCCTCACCGCAGCAGAATGCCCAGGCCGGAGGAACGGCAATCGTTGCCTCCTGACCAAATGGATGGTCCGTGGGACCACCATTGCGACCACTGCCGGTAACTGCTGAAGTGCGGCAGGCCGCACTCCTGCAAGAACAGCAGGTCTGTCTTGACCTTGGCGAGGTACTCCAAGGTGGAAACACATCGCGTAGTCGACTTAACGCTACGCAAGTTAATGGATGCAATCTTTAAACCCATTTTTAAATTGGTGATTACAGTCCAAACATTACAAACACACAGTCCTTTGGCCCTGTGGCCTGTTCCCGCATACATAAGTTAGCTTTAAAATCTTCTACAGCACCTTGGCTGAGATATGGGTTGTTCTCGGCCTTGGGGATGCTTCGACCAGGGGACACCAGAAGTGTGGACGGGGGGGGTTCCTCCATGTCAACTGGGCTGCCCTCGCCTGGTGTTGGTTGTTCCTTGTGTGCATCCCCTGTGGTGTCGTCACTCACAACGTTCTGGAGCTGGGGTGGTATCTGTCACTTCGTCGCTCCCAGAGATCCGGAGCGAGGGTGCATTGGTGGCTTCGTCGCTCCCGGAGATCCGGAGCGGGGGTGCATCGGTCACTTCACTGCTCCCGGTGTCCCGGAGCTGGGCTGCACTGGCGTTTTGCCTCTTCTTCTGCTGGTGGTAGTGGGGGCTTTTGCCTCGCCCTTCATCATCGGAAGAGCTGCAGCCACTGCTGTCCGTCGTGGACGGTAGCCGTCTTTTGCCTCTCGTTTCTGCAGGAGGCCCTTTTCCTTTGACTTACGGGCCTTCTTCTTCTTCACAAGCTGCCATTCCTGTTCATCTTCTGCTTCTGCTCCCTCCTCTTCCATGGACTCAGTATCTCGGGGGGGTGGGGGGAGCTTCACTGCTGGGTGTTAGTGTTAGTGTCTGGGGACTTGCCGTGGCAGACTTCCCTTCCTCCTCTCGGTCAGTGACGACTAGGGCGGTGGTTTGTTCGCACGGTGTCTTGGTGGGGAGGTAGGTGTAGGTCTCCTCTGGGGCGTTGCGCTCCTCAGCTTCCTCCTCACGTGTCACCATGTTCTTTGCCGCCTACGCATAGCTGAAATTGCGCTTGGGGCAGGCTTTGTACAGATGTCCAGCCCGACCACAAAGGTTGCAGCACTTGCTCTCTTTGCAATCCTTTGTCTGGTGTCCTTCCTTCTGGCAGTTGCAGCAAATGATTGCTTTTCAGCTTGCCGCCACGTGGCCTGTTTTTCCGCAGGTCCGACACACATTTGATTATCTGGCATACACCACGTAGCCCCGACTTCCTCCGATGGCGAAGCTGGAGGGGGGGTGCAGGATGGTTCCATTGGCGTCCGCTTTTAAAGTGTCCTGAATGTGGCGCTTGCTGGTCCACATCCCGTGCAAGTCCTTCACGTCCACGTTGTTGCCTGCCCCATCGAGATACCTGGCGAGGAATGTCAGTACATCAATGACTGGGATGTGGGGGTTGTACATATCCACTGTGATAGTGCGCTTCCTCTGCGATGGAAGGGTGAACAGTGGTTCTGCAGTCACTGTTAACCGCAGTGGTTCAGCCATCTCCTTCAATACCTTCAGGAATTTTAGGCATTGGGTGACGTTCTGAAGGTTACATCAAAGTAGCCTCTCTTCGGAAAGTCCTGCAAAGAAAAGATCTCCGCAATCTCCATGCTGCTCGATTCAAGCAGGTTGTTCTTGATGAAGAAGGACCGGTCGATTGTCGTCAGTCCTCTCACTTTCTTAACAGTCACTCGAATGGTATTTCGAACCCCTGGGTCGCCGCTCGGTTGACTGCCATTTGGTTTGCATCGTCGTCCTTTCGGCTTGTGTTTTGGCCAAAGCCTTCAATCTTTTGTGCCACCAGTCTGGCAGCTTGGCAGGCCTTGTGGTCCGCCCCTATTCAGATTTCTGCTTCTCACCAATTGGTGCACGAGCCAGAAGGCCAGACTCAGCCAAAGTGGAAAGACGAGTTTCTGAGCAGCAACGCTTCGAGGCAATGCAGGACCGAAGTGACCATGACATCAAGACATGAGGGCATATATTCTGAACTTAGCTTATGCACTGACCAGCATGAGTCTGACTCTCCTTGGCCCAGTAAACTCGCACTTGTAAGTGGGTTAAATGTGTCAAACAGCACAAAATAGGACATAAACACAATGCTTCAAGTTCCTCTGAAACTCACAGCAAGGAAGTTACTACTAACTGCCAACCAGGTTAGGTGCATTAAACCATGTCACCACTCTCACAAAAAGGGCTTTTGATATAACAAGGGCTTAAGTAGTTCTGGCAACAATGACACAACATCAGCTGAAACAAATTGGGAGGAGATCCTCATAATATTTGTGGGTCATTTAACTATGATTAAGTAGCAATAACAAGCTTTCACATGTGCTAAACCTGGGAATTATGAATGGTAGATCAGCTGAAAGACTCAATCTGGCAACCTCAGTGTCAGTCAATCTTGCTATCATCCTTCGCCTGCTAGACGACACGCAACCATTTTGGAAATGAAATTACAGCATAAACCTTGCTTCATTGAAAAATTATTTTGGATGAAGTCTGGATTCGAATTTTAACGAGGCATTGTCTTGATGAACAGGGTTTGGCAAATATATTTCTGTTAGGGGAACAGGAAGAACCTAAAGAGTGCTGTGTCATTTCTGTCACAATGACATTACTCATGACTGTTTTACTATGGTTTACATCAACACACTGTATTTGGTATCAAATTTTAAAAAGTTTGCAAGACACTTTGTTATGAAGACAGTTCTCCTTTAAAGGAGACTTAGACATATCAAAATACTGTGACATTAGCAGGATTGTATATTTATTCTAGATAAATTTAGAATCATAGAATGGGAATAGCAAAGAAAGAGGTCATTCAGCCGGTGCCAGCTCTCTGCAAGAGCACTTCAGCTAGTCCCACTCCCCGCTCTTTCCCCATAGCCCTACAATTTTTTTTTCTTTGGGTACATAGTCAATTCCCTTTTGAAAGCCACGATTAAATCTGCCTCCACCACCCTCTCAGGCAATGCATTCTAGATCTTAATCACTCGCTGCGTAAAAATGTTTTTCCACATGTTGCCTTTGGTTCTTCTGCCAATCAACTTCAATCTGTGTCCTCTGGTTCTCGACCCATCTGCCAATAGGAACAGTTTATCTCTATCTGCTCTGTCTAGACCCGTCATGATTTTGAACACCTCTATCAAATCTCCTCTCAACTTTCTCTGCTCTAAGGAAAAGAACCCCAGCTTCTCCAGTCTATCCACATAAGTGAAGTCCCTCATCCCTGGAACCATTCTTGTAAATCTTTTCTGCACCCTCTCTAAGGCCTTCACATCCTTCCTAAAGTGCGGTGCCCAGAATTGGACACAATACTGCAGTTGAGGTCGGACCAGTGTTTTATAAAGGTTCATCATAACTTCCTTACTTTTGTACTCTATGGGGGCGAAATTTGGTATCGCCCCGTTTGGGGGCAGTAACCGAGGCGAGGAGGGACGTCCTGCGCCCGGCGCAGAAGTACCACCCTGGCAGCGAAACTAGGGTTACTGTCCCCGAGAGGAAGTGCAGCACAATATTGCATGCTCCACTTCCTCTTGGGGATGGGACTGGGGCGCTAACCGCGGGAGATTTCCAGCGCTATGTGGAGTGCTGGGCCCTCCCCTTCCGTTAAAGAGGATGTCGTGCAGCTGACTCTGCATCAGGGTGAAGGGGCCACCACATCATCACTGGGGAGTGGAGTGCTGTGGCAGCAGCCCGGTACAGAAGCGGAGTACCGGGCTGCAACGTGGCACGGATCTCGTGAATTGGAAAAGGCAAGGCCTCGACCAGTAAGTCGGCCATTTTTTTTAAAGTGTGTGGCATACCTCCCCTTTAATTTTCGCCCCACGAGCGAAATGAGGCCTGGTTCACAACCCACGAGGCTGGCGCAGACATCACCCACACCAACCTCACGGGACGCTACCAAAGTTTTACCCCGGGGCGAAAACGGGTCGCTGCGCACGGTGATTACGTCGTCATTGTCGGTGCAGCGACCCGGGATGCTACCGGCAGGAGTGGAACGCTAGCGGTTTGCGCCTCTGCTAACTCCCGCGGAGGCGGTAGCGCCCTGCGCCCCAGGCGAGAAGTCATTTGCACCCCTTTAGCATCCCCTGGCAATAATGGGAGGTGCAAACCACGTGAATTTCTCCCCCTATGCTTCTATATATGTAGCCCAGGATCCCATAAGCTTTTTTAACTGCTTTCTCAACCTGGCCTGCCACCTTCAACGATTTGTGCACATATACCCCCAGGTCTCTCTGTTCATGCACCCCTTTAGAATTGTACTCTTCAGTTTATATTGCCTCTCCATGTTCTTTCTATCAACATATATCACTTTGCACTTTTCTGCATTAAATTTCATCTGCCACGTGTCTGCCCATTCCACCAGCCTGTCTATGTCTTCTTGAAGTTTATCACTATCCTCTTCACTGTTCACTAATTCACCTGGAAACTGATATCCTAACACTCTACATTTTCTAATTGAACTGTAGATGGAAAGAATACAGCAGTTCAAAAAGTTCAGTAAAACATTATAAACAGTGTACTTTCAGGACAAGCACGTTGACCATGTACAGAAGCACATATAAAACATTATTATTTAGAAACAATGACCTAGCCTGGTCCTGCTGTGTTTCCCAGGTGCTGGGACGTGATGATGACCTGGGTTCCAACAGTAAACTGACCTATGAGATTATCCGTGGAAATGAAGATGGCAAGTTCTCAATCTCAGCAAATGGAGGACTAAGCCTACTGCAGAGCCTAGACAGAGAAATTCGGGGAGAATACATGCTGCTGGTGACTGCTACAGATGCAGGTAATGCACATATACTTAATGAAAAAGCAGAAAGTAGAGATTTATGATCACATCTGTAATCTTTAAAAAAAATTGTTTTTACTCCATTTTGCCCACCCTGATGGTATTTATCTTGCCAACATTCTTCTCTCCCTCTCGCAGAGTGGATCAGCAGCTGACTTATGGTTTGGCCTTGTATTAATTGAAGGGAACTAAAGAGAAAATTCAGGCCCATTACTCTTGCTGGGATTGATTTTCACTTATGGCGCTGTTTGGACATCCAGAGGGCCGATGGATTCAGGGGGCGGCCGGAACCATTTTGATGGTTGGGCCTTGTTTGAATCTCATTGGTGAGTTTCCCACAGCTTTCCAGCACTGACAGACAGCTTGCCAATTAAGAAGGTGGGACTTCTGCTTGGCTTGGAGCCTATTTAAAACAAAATTTCTTTCTTTTTGTTATGGATAGAAGAACTCCACGAGGTTGAGTACTGTGAGCTGAACTTAGTGTGACTTTAGTCTTATTTATTATAACTCCGGAGTGCCTAAACAACATGGCAGCCGACCTTTTATACTGGCCCTGCACGTGTGTGCAGGTGACCATTAGGACTCCAACAGTCGCGCCCTCTGGTGGCAAGTATTACATAGTTACATACATAATATCACTCCCCCTCAAAGTCTTCGGTGCAAGTTATTTACAAGTTGAGGCGATCTGGAGCCCTTCGCTCCCTGTTATATCGTCTAAGTTCAAATCCTGTTGTGTGCGAGTTGGCTGGACCATTGCTGCACTGCACCGCGGCTGGTCTGACCGGACTGTCAGGAGCGATGGGATCATCCTCGTGATTGACAGCGAGGTTGATTGCTGGTTGGGTGTGTGTTGGTGGATCAGCGATGGTGATGTCCTCTTCAAGTCGTTCCTGGTTATCAGTAAATCACAATTTGGTCTGATCTAAATGCTTTCTGCACATTTAACAGATTATAAACACCTTATTCCCTTCCTTGAACAAAACAGTGCCAGCAACCCACTTGGGACCATGACCGTAATTCAAGACAAACACTGGGTCGTTAATGTTGTGTATGGAGAAAGAGTCAGACTGAACACTGTGAGCTCAAAGTAAAGTGTGACCTTAGTCTTTTATTGCAGGTCTCCAGAGTGCCTCTCCAGCCTGTGAGGCCTCCTTAAATACCTGTGCTCCCAAGGGATTATGGGATCCCTTGGGATTCCAAGGGATGAGCCTTCTGGTGGCTGTACAGAGTAAATACAAGTATACTTATATAACAACAATCCCGCCCGCTGCCCCCCCCCCCCCCGCCCCCCAAAGTCAATAGTGTAACTATTTACAATGTGAGTCGGTCTGGGGCCCTTCTTGCCCTGGTTGATCGTCTCGGTATGAAAGCTGGTGTTGTTGAATCATTTGTTGGGTCCTCAGGGGCTGCTATGCAGCTGGCCTTGCTGGGCTTCCTGGTGTGTTGGGCCCTGCTGGGCTGCTGTGGATGATGGGTTCTGCTTCGTGGTCAACCGTGGTGCTGGTTGCCACTGGTGTGTATGTTGGGGATCAAAAAAGGTAGGGTTCAGCGTGAGTTGCTCAGGATAGTCTGTGAATCTGAGTTTGATTTGGACCAAGTGTTTCCGGTGAATGAGTCCATTTGAAAGTTTGACCTGAAACACCCTGCTCCCCTCTTTGGCCACGACAGTGCCGGGAAGCTACTTGGGACCTTGTCCATAATTTAATTCAAATGCAGGATCATTGATTTCAATCTCGCGTGACACATTTGTGGTATCATGGTATGCACTTTGTTGAAGCCGCCTGCTCTCTACCTGTTCATGTAGATCAGGGTGAACTAACGAGAGCCTTGTCTTAAGTGCTCTTTTCATGAGCAGTTCAGCAGGTGGGATCCCAATGAGTAAGTGGGGTCTCGTGCGGTAGCTAAGCAGGACTCGGGATAGGCGAGTCTGCAGTGAACCTTCAGTTACCCTCTTCAAACCTTGCTTGATGGTTTGCACTGCTCTCTCTGCCTGACCATTGGACGCTGGTTTAAACGGGGCAGATGTGACATGTTTGATCCCGTTACGGGTCATGAATTCTTTGAACTCAGCACTGGTAAAACATGGCCCATTGTCGCTCACCAGAACATCAGATAGGCCGTGTGTGGCAAACATGGCCCGCAGGCTTTCAGTAGTGGCAGCAGACGTGCTAGCCGACATTATCTCACATTCAATCCACTTGGAGTATGCGTCTACAACCACAAGGAATAGTTACCCAGGAATGAGCCTGCATACTCGAAGTATACCCTAGACAACGGTTTGGAGGGCCAAGACCATAAACTTAGCGGCGCCTCCCTGTGTACATTGCTTAACTGCGAGCATGTATTACATCTGTGAACGCAGGACTCTAAGTCCGTATCGATACCGGGCCACCACACGTGGGATCTGGCTATCGCTTTCATCATTATGATGCCTGGGTGGGTACTGTGGAGGTCATTGATGAAAGGTGTCTCTGCCCTTCTTGGTGACCACTACTCGATTACCCCACAGAAGGCAGTCTGCCTGTATAGACATTTCATTTTTGCGCCGCTGGTACGGCTTTATCTCTTCCTGCATTTCCACTGGGACACTGGATAGCTCCCGTGAAGCCCACAGCTTTTGACTAGAGATAATAAGGGGTCCTGGCTTGAGCAGGTTTTGATCTGCCAGACAGTGACGGGTGAATGCTCACTCTCAAATGCTTCCATAACCATGGCTTGACCTGCGGGCTACGCCATTTCCACCCCTGTGGTAGGCAATGGCAGCCTACTGAGAGCATCGGCGCAGTTTTCTGTACCTGGCCTGTGGCGGATGGCGTAGTTGTATGCGGACAACGTGAGCGCCCATCTCTGGATGCGGGCCGATGCGTTGGTATTTATCCCTTTACTCTCAGAGTACAGGGATATAAGAGGCTTATGGTCAGTTTCCAATTCGAATTTTAGCCCAAACAGGTATTGATGCATTTTCTTTACCCCATAGACACACACTAATGCTTCTTTCTCAATCATGCTGTGAGCTCTCTCAGCCTTAGACAGACTTCTGGATACATAAGCAACCGGTTGCAGTTTCCCAAAATCATTGTTGCAATACACACCCGACGCCATATGACGACGCATCACATGCTAGTACCAAACGCTTACATGGATCATACAACACAAGCAATTTGTTTGAGCATAACAATTTTCTCGCTTTTACAAAGGCATTTTCTTGGCTTTTGCCCCAAACCCATTTGTCCCCTTTTCGTAGTAAGACATGTAGTGGTTCTAACAGTGTGCTGAAACCCGGTAAGAAGTTACCAAAGTAGTTCAGGAGTCCCAGAAACGGCCACAGCTTCGTCACGTTCTGTGGCCTCGGTGCGTTCTCGATTGCCTCCATCTTCATGTTGGTGGGCTTGATGCCGTCCGCTGCAATCCTCCTTCCCAGGAACTCCACTTCAGGCTTCAGGAAAACACACTTCGAGTGTTTTAACCTGAGCCCCACGTGGTTGAGTTAACTAAGAACCTCCTCCAGATTCTGCAGATGCTCGACTGTGTTCCGACCTGTGAGCAAGTTGTTATCCTGGAAGACCACAGAGTGCGGGACCGACTTTAGTAAGCTTTCCATGTTTCTCTGGAATATTACCGCCACTGATCGGATTCCAAATGGGCATCTGTTATAAACAAAAAGACCTTTGTGCTTATTGATGCAGGTGAGGGCCTTCAATGATTCCTCCAGTTCCTGCGTCATGTAGGCTGAAGTCAGATCCAGCTTCGTGAATGTCTTTCCTCCCGCCAGCATTGCAAAGAAGTCGTCGGCCTTTGGTAGTGGGTATTGGTCCTGCAGGGAGAAACGATTGATAATTACTTTGTAATCGCCACAGATTCTGTCGGTGCCGTCTCCCTTGAGGACTGGGATGATAGGACAGGCCCACTCGTTGAACTCGATCGGGGAAATGATGCCCACTCTTTGCAGCCGGTCTAGCTCGATCTCTACCCTTTCTCTCATCATGTACGGTACTGCTCACGCCTCGTGATGGATGTGTAAGGGGTGATTTTCAGGGGGTCAGCTTTCCCTTCTGACATTATATGAGCGGTTCCGAATCGCTCCCACACTCTTGGTTCTAGACACTGGAATTATGAAGGGACTGTGACAGACTTGGACAGACAATCGGTTTCAAGGTAAGAAGCAGGTATGGCTTTATTGTGCTTAAAAAATAAGTAAAAAGGCACACCTTTAATAACACACACACAATATTAATACCAATACACACTGAGGGGTACAACACATTGAATAAAATGTCAAATTACAGCCTGTGGGGAAAAGAATACAGCTTAAACTCTAAATTGGGTAAAGAAAAGAATGCAGATACATTTACACAAGTTATCCCAGCCTCCCCCTTCGCAATTCCCCTAACTAACTAAGTTATAGCTCTCAGGGTTCAGGGACTATGCTCACCAATCCCTTTAGACAGTTGCCGGTGAATCGCGATTTCGGGGTTCGCTGCACTTGGCCTTCTAGGCGAGCCGCACCCCGGACGGAGGAGAGGACTTCGGACTGCGTAGTCTTCGGTTGGGGTGCGTCCGTTGATGCGGTAAGTTGCGTTTGGATGTATGGGGTAAGTACCCACTTTCTTTGGTTAGGAATAGTTTTAGTTCGTCCCTTTTGGCAATTTCTCACCCGTTGGGTCGTTCAGAAGTAGATTGTAGAGTGGTTGTCAATTTGGTTGCTGGCAACCTTCCGTTTTGTGGGCCTCGTGCTCGGTCAGTTCTTGATGAGTTCTGGTAGTTTCCTTCACTATTCCGTTTCCTCACTGTAGAGGAAGCAGGCTGCTTGTGTCTGTGGCTGTGTTCCAGTCTGTGTCCTTGTTCAAGTCTGTGTGAGTTCGAGTCTGTGTTCTGTTAGTTTTTCCTTGTAAAACTCGGGGATAGATATATCCCAAAAAGGCTTTCTTATCTCCCCCCCACCCCCCGAATCTTGCCCAGCTCTTTGTTTCGATTGTCCAGCCCAGCTAACTGAACCTTGATGAAGTGGTTTTAATCTGGCATTAATAGGCTTTTCGAAGTTGATCAACTCTTGTCCATTGTGCTAGTCTGGCCTGAGCCAGATATTTCTGTGCCTATTGAAAAGGTGTTGGAATATGTATGTGACATTTGGATCCTCTGGGTGGGGTGATACTGTTTCTTCAATTGTTTGAATTCTAATGTTTTCTCGGGGCAAGTTTTCGAGAGTAAACAGTTCCCAGACAATTTGATTAGCTCCAATGTCCAAACTGGCCCTTTAGAGATGGACCCCACCCCTTTTCTTGCCGACCCAACATCGATCTTTTAAAAATCCCAAATTTGATTAAAGTTCATAGTTTCTTCCAAGTGCACTTTAGGATTTCAAACTTTCTGGTAGATAGTTCCAAATTAAATTTCCTTTCTATGAGTCCAAGCACTACGGTGGGGGGGGGGGGGGGCGGTCTCCATGAATGCATTTTAAAAGTCCAGAAAGTGGTTCTTCTCCTCTGCAGGGGAAAGGTACCAGGAATCTTTGCGAAATATTGGTAAATTCTACATTCCCCCCTGTGATACCATATCACTTATGGTATCATCTTCCAGGTGAGCAAAGTTCCTGACTCCCAAGAGATAACCTTCCCCGTAAATTAACTAAACTAATACCCAAAATATGCATTACACTTATGCAACATCACCACAGATACGTACTTTTCCCTTTACAGGTACAAACTTTTTACATTCACATCCTCCCAGCTTGGAGGGGGTTCCATCACTACAATTGCATTTCAGCACAGCTACATTTCATTTCAATTACATTATATTCACCAGCATGTAGGCAACGTACAACCACATTACAGAAGGAAGAACATAGATTAAAATTAAATAACATCAATTGGTCTCCTGAGGTTTGTCCATCACCCGGTAATGTCTGGATCCTGCCCTTGAGAACTGCTCTCAGGCTGGCTGATACAAAAGACAAACTCAAAACAATCACCTAAACATTACTGCAACATTACCCTCAATTCTAAACTAAACCTTAAAATGTAAGGAGGTGCAGTCAGCTGCCTTAAACTAAAAATTAGAGCTATGTACAACCGCCACCCGTCTCCCGGTGGCCTGGTTAATCCCTGTCAGGTCTATGCCTTGTGCGGCCTGATAGCCGCCTGGATGCTAGGGTTTCCCTGCAGCCGGTGAGCTGGAGACCCTTGTCTCTTGGACAGCTCATTGCGACTGCTCCTGTGAAACCCTCACCGCTGGAGGCGGCTGGCTGGGGGTCCCTACTCTGAGTGGCCTCTGTACTTCTGACCTTTGGCCTTCCCAGTCGGGCTGCCCTTCTCCGAGGGTAGAATCGCTGAGGTTCAGCTGCCGGTGACCATGGTATCTTTGGCCGTGGTGTACGGAGGGTCCTTCTCAGGGCTTGGGTTACTGGGGGTGCGTCCGAATCCCAAACGATGGGTGGGATAGCCCCTCCAGTAGTGCAATTCACCGCCCCTATAGGCACGGTTTCTGAACCTGCCACATTCCCTGTGGGCCCTCCACCATCGGGGGTGGCCAACAGAGGGTCCCTGTCCTGAGGACAGTTCACCCCTCCCGGCTGCCCTCTGTGCTTGGCTGACCCTGGGTTGTACAGGTTGCACTGGTTGATGTGGAACCATTTAGTACGGCGGGGCAGCTTTATGGCATAGATCATCGGGCTTGCCTTGTCGACAATGCTGTATGGCCCCATATATAATGCTTCAAAAACCCCTACCCAAGCATAGTTCCTCACCATGGCCTGGTCCCTTATCTCCCATTCGTGGTGTTTGCTGGGTTCTAGCAGCAATCGGTTCCCCTGATGCTGTCTGCCCATGTTACTAGCAGCCTGCCAGTGAATCTGTCTGAGGTGTTCAAACAGGTTCCTGACAAACCGGTCCCAGTTCACCTCTCTGAGCTGACCTTCTGTGAGCACCGGGGCTAGGACATGGGTGGGGGTCTGCATGATCCGGCCAGTCATGAGCTTATATGGGGAATACCCGGTGCTCTTTGACTGGCTGTCTCGGATCCCCATTAGGACCAACGGTAAGACCTCCACCCACTTTTGGGGTGAGTCTCCCGTTTCCTTCCGCAGCCTTTCTTTAATGGTGCGGTTTAAACGCTCCACAATACCCGATGACTGTGGATTGTGGGCAACGTGCCATTTCCCCTCAATGCCGAGCACCTTAAGGGTTGCCTGCATTACCTGCCCGGTGAAATGGCTCCACTGGTCCGACTCCACATACTGTGGGAGTCCCCACCGGGAGAACACTTCCCTCACTAGAATCTTAGCTGTCCCCAGTGCGGTGGCTGTTCGGCAGGGGAAGGCTTCAACCCATTTTGAGAACACATCCACCAGGACTAGGCAGTATTTGTAGCCTCCCTGGACGGTGGGTAGGGGCCCGATGTAGTCAATTTGGATTGACTGCCATGGTCCCTCTACCCTCCTGACGTGTCCACCTTCCTTTTCTGGGGGTCAGGTTTGTTCACAGCACACACCAGGCAGTTCGCACAGAACTCGCGGATGTCCTCCCTGAGTCCCGGCCACCATCCTGCCTGTTCCACCCGTTGCCAGGTGGTCTCAGGCCCGGGGTGTCCCGCTCCTGGACCCTCATGGGCCAGTTTTAGGAATTCCCTCTGGTGCTGCTGCAGCACGACCCATTGTCCCTCTTTAAACAGCATGCCTTCCTTAACAGTAATGGCTGCTGTGCTGTACGGACCTTCTACTCTCTCTCCTCTAGCTAGCGCATTCAGGACAGCTTTCAGGACTGGGTCCTGTAGCTGAACTGTTTTTAAGCCCGGGGCCAAAGCTATCCCTGTACTCTCTGCTGCCCTGTTCTTATTCTTGACCGCTGCTATGTGGCCGGTGTCATAGGGGTCCCAGAACTTTCCCGTGCGGGCACCTTCTTTGGTCAGTTTGTCAGCCTATTGGTTTCCCTCTGCACGGGGTTCGGTTTTTGAATGGGCCTTCACCTTATGTATGTAGACCTTTCCCTCTTCCCCCACCGCTGTCATGATTGCCAGGGGTCTCCCATCAGCGGACATGTATCCGCGACGGGGCCAGATAGCCAGGTACTCTGTACATGAATTGCAGGTGAACATACTGTCCGAGCAAATCGTGTACGGGGTAGGGAATTCCTCGGGGTGGGTCATCACGTACATTACGGCAGACAGTTCAGCATGCTGGGCGCTCATGGTGCTGGGGAGCTTGATTGCCAGGGCAATACCTGCCCTTGGGTCATAGATTCTGCACCTGGTGAGTCGCTCGCCAACAGACCTGTCCACGTAGATGTCCCGGCCTGCAGGGTGTAACCCCGCCCGAAGGCCAATGTTCACCTCCCATACCCCTTCTATGGAGCACCTGTGGGCTTTCCCTGGGTAGATTAGGTTGGCTGCGAGCCTTGGCTCGCGGGGGCCTTCTACTTTGAGGTCCATCTGGGAGAGGAGCAGGGTCCAGCGAGCAATGCGGGCACTGCTCACCGTCCCGTCCTTAATCCTCCCATCTAGGAGCATCTGAGTAGGTGTGTGGTGGGTTAGGAGTGTTAGAGGAAACCCTCCCATCAAGGATCTTTTCACTGCCCAATGTGTGGCTAGGAGGTGTCTCTCACAGTTGGAGTACCCTTTCTCCACATCTGTGAGGATCCTGGAGAAGTAAACCACTGGTCTCAGCTGGCCGTGCCGCTCTTGAAGCGGCACTGAGCTCAAACTGTCCCCACTGGCTGCTACCTCCAGGAAAAACTCCTTTCCTACATCTATCGCTCCTAAGGCTGGCGCGGTCTGCAAGTCCTTCTTGAGCTGATTAAATGCTGCCTCGCAACCCTCATCCCAGTCCCACTCTACACCCTTGTGTAGGAGCCTGAGCAGAGGGGCTGCGGTGGCTGCATAATCCTCAATAAAGTCTCTGCAGTACCCTGTGAGTTCTGGAAAGGATCTTACCCCTGTCACTGTGTTGGGGGCTGGTAACTCCTGTACTGCCTCCCTTCTAGCCTTGTCTATGGCCCTTTCCCCAGCAGGCACAGTCAGCCCCTGGAATTTGATTGCCTTCAGGCCGATCTGTGCCTTCTTGGGGTTTACTTTAAACCTTTCTTATTTTAGCAGCTCCAGCAGCTCGGTTAGCAGTGGGCCATGCTCCTCCCCCTGATCGGTGAACAGGAGCAGGTCATCCACATACTGCACCAACTGCTGGGGTCTGCTAAAGCCCTTTAAACAGTTCGCCATACATTGGTGAAAAATGCTGGGACTCTTATGAAAGCCTTGGGGAAGACAGTTCCATGTGTATTGTTGGCCCTTAAAGGTAAAGGTGAACTTGTATTGGTCCTCCCGTTTTAAAAGAATGGACCAGAACCCATTTTAAATGTCCAGCACCGTGAAAGTGGTCGCGGATGCAGGAATACTACCTATGAGGTCCGCTACCGCTGCTACCGTGGGTGCACAGGCAGGGATATTCTTATTTAGTACTTGATAGTCCACGGTGGCCCTCCATGAGTTGTCCGGTTTCTTAACCGGCCACAGTGGAGAGTTCACATGTGTAGCTATCGGTCTTAACATCCCTTGCTCTACCAGTGATCCCAGTGCCGTTGTCAGGTCTGCCTCTACCTCCCTGGGGAAGTTATATTGCTTCTGTGGTCGGGTCATGGGATCCCCTCCTATACTAACTTCCACCCCCGTTAACCTACCACAGTCATGTTTGTGGGTGGCAAATGCTGCAAGGTGTGCCCGTACATATGCCTGGTACTCCACTGGGGTGTTACTGACCAGCAATTCCAAGTCGTATCTGGTGGCTAATGATAAAATCAGCCCCCAGGATCCCTTTCCCCTTTTGCTCCCATTTCATCAGAACACACTTCCATTTGGTTTTGAGTGTCCCTAACTGAATGGTGAGCGGGATGGAAAACGAACCAGTTTGCTCATTGCCTGTGAACCCCACTAGACTGTATGGGACCCCGTTCGATAGAGGTGAGGTAGCTGGGTTATCTACATATACAAGGGTGCTGGAAGCACCAGTATCTAGCAGGTAGGTCCCTTTCACTTTCTCCACCTCCATCGTAACGCACGGTCTCTTCCAGGCATCGTACTCTAGGAATCACAGATACACAGGCTGCGCTGGCTCTAGTCATGCATTTGGGTGGGTTGGAGCAGAGGGTTTTACCGTACCGGCTACTGCACCGGTTGCGATAGCTACTGGTCCCTGTCCATTTATGAGTGTCTGTAGGGCGGCTACGAGTGTCTCATATGAGTCGGGTGTTCCTGCCCCGGCCTTACGGGCTGGGGCTGGAGTGGCCTTTCCCTTAGTCTCTTTCCATGGGTTCCTACAGTCCTTCCTCCAGTGGCCACTTTTCCCACACCCAAAACACTCGCCCCCTTTGTGGGGAGGATTCCTACCTTCCTGATGCCACTCTCTCTTGCCTTGGCTGTGTTTAATCTCATGGACCCTCCCTTTAGTTGAGGGCTCCTCTGGCCCTCTACCGTTCCGGTAAGCCAGAGTCAACTGTCTGACCACTGTCTCCTCGGTGATCCTGGGATCTCTTGGATCGAACCAGATCTCGGCTTTTGCCTTTACTCCAGGTAAGCTGTTTGCCACCAGGCTGTGGAGCCAGTGAGCCAGCTTGTTAGGGTTCAGGTGGGCCTGGTCAAGAACCCCACTACAGGCCCTGTTGTAGACCGGCCACAACCTGTCGGCGAAAGCCTGTGGAGTCTCCCCACAAAGCTGCACTGTTTTCTCCACTCGGGAAAAAGGACTTTCATCGTTCATACCCATGGCCTCTAGAACCTCCTCCTTAACCGTAGCATACGTGTTTCGCCCTTTTCTGCTGTCTGCAGAGAGGGAATGGCACAGCTTGGTGTCTAACTAGAAGAGCAACAGCGAATCATCGCACCCGTTAATATCCCCTGTGTGTTCCACTTCCAGGAAGTGTACCGAGGGATCCCCCTGTTGGGTGAGCTTACTTAGGTGGCCTATCATAGCCCTCAGTTTTTGGGTGTCGTGGGGGACGACGAAGTTGCTTTCTAGGGGTCCTGCTGCCCCATTGGCATCAGGCAGGCCAAACTTCTGCTGCCGGACGGGGTGCATTGGCCCTGGTTCCGGCCCTCCTTGTATTGGTTCGCCCGCTTCCCCCTGCTGCCAAGCCGAGTTAAAACTCGGGGCTGCCGGTGTTGGTAATTCGCAATCCTTGCCTGCCCCACACTCTAGCTGACACCTCTGCTGCTCCGGGCCGTTCCCGGGAGCTGCAGGCAGTGACTGAGGGGTTTCTCCTTGCTCTACCAGGTGTTCCTGGGCTAAACCCGGGTTTATCAGGCACACCATGCCTTTAGCCCGGGATAGAGCAAGGTTCAAGCTTTGGATCTGCTGCTGGCAGGGGCCGTGGTCTCCTGCCTCAAATTCCCTGGTACTGGCTACCTTATAGGCTACCTGAATGTCTCTCACCCTCTCCCTGTACTCTTTAACTTGCTTGTCGAGGCAGGAATTCTCTTCCCGCAATGCCCGTTCGCAATTCTTGGCTTCAATAATCTGACACTGTAAAAGGTCCAGTTGGGTTTTGTGCCTTTCTTTAGTGAGCTCTCTACTTTCCTTTAACTGTCCCACCTCTGTCCATAGCCTTTCCCTGACTGTGGCCCTTATGCTGGATCTCTCTTCTGCCTGCCTCAATACTTCCTTTAATTTCTCATTCTCCTCATCTCGAAGCCGGATCTGTCGCTGAAGGGAAAATAGCCAAATGCCCTTCTCTATCGACCTTTTATAGTCCTTGCTCTCGGTCCATTAAGCTGCAGCATCTTCTGGATGCTCATCATACAATAGATCGAGTACCCACTCCTTAGCCACATTTATCCTCTTAAACACATACGAGGAAGTCCCCGCTTCCATTTTGGTACCAGGAATCTTTGCGAAATATTGGTAAATTCTACAGATGGGTCGCGCTACCGGAATTAGGTGGATCTGTACTTTTGCTCCTTGGAATTTCACGATGCCTGGTTCGAACAGAGAAGGAAATTTGTTTAAGACCTGGGCACCTGAAGTGTCGTCAGTGGGCGATAGCGCTCGGACGTCGTCCCAGTTCCAGCGTATCTTTCCCAGCCAGCTCCTGCCAAGCAGCGTGGGACCATCGCCCGGTGGAACCCAGAGTGGTAACTTGTGCACCGCTCCATCGTAGGAGACCTTTATGGAGGCACTGCCGATTACAGGAATCAGTTCTTTTCTGTAAGTTCTTAGTTTCATGCGAACTGGAGTTAAGACTGGCCTTGAGGCCTTGTTGCACCACAACCTTTCGAAAGTCTTTTTGCCCATGATGGACTGGCTCGCGCCCGTGTCCAGCTCCATTGACACCGGGAGTCCATTAAGTTCAACATTCAGCATTATCGGGGGACAATTCGTGGTGAATGTGTGCACTCCATGTACCTCTGCCTCCTCTATCTGAGGCTCTGGTTCATCGTGATCTGTCCTCCTCTGCAACATGGTGGTTTGCAGATTTAACAGGCTTTGCAGCTCGCCTGCATACTCGTTGGAGGTGTCCCATTGTTCCACAGCCCTTGCAAACGTACTCTTTGAATCAGCATGAATGGAAACGATGATCACCCCCGCAGCACCAACAAGGTGTTAATGGCCTTGCATTCATCACCCCTGATGGTGGACTCTGAGACATCTGCGGACCTGTAGCTGCAGGTATGTGTGACCTGCCCTGTACGTTACGATTCAAAAACAACATCACTTTGTTCACAGTACTTGTAACAACACTTGTGTGCTGAGAGATTTGCTTCGTATTGTCATTGGTGGCAATGAATGCCTGGGCTATCGCTATGGACTTACTCAAGGTTGGGGTCTCTACAGTCAAAGGTTTGCGAAGTATGGTTTCGTGGCCAATGCCAAGTATGAAAAAATCTCTGAGCATGTTCTCCAAATGTCCTTCAAATTCGCAATGTCCTGCAAGGCGTTTTAGCTCGGCGACATAACTCGCCACTTCCTGGCCTTCAAACCTTTTGTAGGTGTAAAACCGGTACCTCGTCATCAGAACGCTTTCCTTTGGGTTCAAATGCTCTCGGACCAGTGTACACAAATCGTCATATGATTTCTCCGTGAGTTTCGCTGGAGTGAGCAGATTTTTCTTGAGGCCATACGTTGGTGCCCCACAGACGGTGAGGAGGATCGCCCTTCGTTTGGCAGCGCTCTCTTCCCCATCTAGCTCGTTGGCCATGAAGTATTGGTCGAGTCGCTCGACAAAAGTTTCCCAATCATCTCCCTCCGAGAATTTCTCCAGGATGCCCACTGTTCTCTACATCTTTGGGTTCGCTATCTGTATCTTGTCGCCAGTTGTTATGTATGGAGAAAGAGTCAGACTGAACACTGTGAGCTCAAAGTAAAGTGTGACCTTAGTCTTTTATTGCAGGTCTCCAGAGCGCCTCTCCAAGCTGCGAAGCCTCCTTAAATACCTGTGCTCACAAGAGATTATGGGATCCCTTAGGACTCCAGGGGATGAGCCCTCTGGTGGCTGTACAGAGTAAATACAAGTATACATATATAACAGTTAACATCAATGTCACGTGAAACAGCTGCATGATCGTGGTACATGTTCTGCCATTGTCGCCGGGTTTTCACACGATCAATAAGATCCGGGTGGACTAGGGAGAGCATGGTTTTGAGGGCTCTCTTCATTAACAATTCTGCCGGGGGAACCCTGGTGAGCGAATGGGATTGTGTCCGGTCACTGAGCAGAATGCCAGATAAGCGGGTCTGCAGGGAGTCGTCCATCACACATCTCATGCTCTGCTTGATTGTCTGGATTGCCCGCTCCATTTGACCGTTAGATGCGGTCTTAAACGGAGCAGACCTAACATGCTTGATGCCATTGTGGGTCATAAACTCGTTGAATTCCGAGCTGGTGAAACACGGTCCATTGTTGCTGACAAGGACGTCGGGAATGCCATGGGTGCATTGCTCAGTTACAAGCAAGTGTTGCACTGATGCACGCATGACTCCAAGTCCGAGTCAATGCCTCACCACCAAACATGCGACCTGGCAATTGCCTTCATCATGACAATGCCTGGGTGGGTACTGTGTAGGTTGCATATAAATGTTTCCCTGCTCTTTTTTGGCAAAACCACACGATTACCCCATAAGAGACAATCCGACTGGATGGACATTTCAACTTTGCGTCGGTGAAATGGCTTAATTTCATCTTGCATTCCCCTGGGAAGGGCCGACCAGTTCCCATTTAGGACGCAACTCTTTACTAATGATAGCACAGGATCCTGGCTGGTCCAGGTCCTGATCTGGCGAGCCATGATGGGTGATCCCTCGCTCTCAAAAGCATCCATGACCAGTATTAAGTCTGCGGGCTGCGCCATTTCAACCCCGGTGGTGGGTAATAGTAGCCGACTGAGAGCATCGGCACAGTTTTCAGTGCCTGGTCTATGGCGGATAACATAGTTATAAGCGGATAATGTTAGTGCCCATCTTTGGATGCGGGACGAAGCATTGGTATTTATCCCTTTGCTCTCTGAAAACAGCGAAATGAGTGGCTTGTGGTCAGTTTCAAGTTCAAACCGAAGTCCAAATAGGTATTGGTGCATTTTCTTAACCCCATATATACATGCTAACTCCTCTTTCTTGACCATACTATTGGTTCTCTCAGCCTTAGTATGGTCAAGAAAGAAGGGTTAGCATGTATATCTAGGGTTGGAGCATATGCAACAGGTTGGAGCTTGCCTGATATATTGGCTTGCTGTAACACACAGCCGACTCTGTACGATGAGGCGTCACAAGTTAGCACTAAACGTTTACATGGGTCATAGTGTAAAAGTAAGTTATTTGAACATAGCAGGGTCCTGGCCTTCTCAAAGGCTGTGTCTTCAGATTTGCCCCAAACCCAGTCATCACCCTTATGTAGCAACATGCTTAACCCAGGTAAAAAGTTACTGAAATAGTTGAGGAGTCCCAGAAACGAACGCAGTTCCATCACATTCTGTGGTCTGGGTGCATTCTTGATGGCCTCTGTCTTGGAGTCCGTGAGTCTGATGCCGTTTGCTGCAATCTTTCTCCCCAAAAATTCAACCTGGCACCTGGAAAACACAAGTGAAGCGTTTCAGCCTGAGTCCCACTCTGTCTAGACGACTTAGAACCTCTTCCAGATTGTGTAGGTGTTCAATGGTGTCACGACTGGTGATCAGGATGTCGTCTTGAAACACAATGGTGCGCGGAACAGATTTCAGCAAACTCTCCATGTTTCTCTGGAAAATAGCTGCAGCTGAGCGAATCCCAAAAGGGTACCTGTGGTATATACATAGAAAATAGGTGCAGGAGTAAGCCATTTGGAGCTTTCAACCTGCAACTTCAGTACCCCGTACCCCGTTCCCGTTTTCACTTCATACCCTTTGATCCCTTTCGGCGTAAGGGCCACATCTAACTTGCTTTTGAATGTATCTAGCCTCAACAACTTTCTGTGGTAGAGAATTCCACAGGTTCACAATTCTACGAGTGAAGAAGTTTCTCCTCATCTCGGTCCTAAATAGCTTACCCCTTATCCTTAGACTGTGACCCCTGGTTCTGGACTTCCCCAACATCGGAAACATTCTTCCTGCATCTAACCTGTCCAATCCCGTCAGAATTTTATATGTTTCTAACGCGATCCACTCTCATTCTTCTAAATTCCAGTGAATAGAAGCCGAGTCGATCCAGTCTTTCTTCATTTGTCAGTCCTGCCATCCCGGGAATCAGTCTGGTGAACCTTTGCTGCACTCCCTTTAGCCGTGAGAAGGAGGAACTGAAGGATATCCTTATTAGGCGGGAAATTGTGTTGTGGAAATTGATGGGATTGAAGGCCGATAAATCCTCGGTGCCTGATAGTCTGCATCCCAGAGTACTTAAGGAAGTGGCCCTAGAAATAGTGGATGCATTGGTGATCATTTTCCAACAGTCTATCGACTCTGGATCAATTCCTATGGACTGGAGGGTAGCTAATGTAACACCACTTTTTTAAAAAGGCAGGGAGAGAGAAAACAAGTAGTGGTGAAAATGTTGGAATCAATTATTAAAGATGAAATAACAGTGCATTTGGAAAGCAGTGACAGGACGGTCCAAGTCAACATGGATTTATGAAAGGGAAATCATGCTTGACAAATCTTCTGGAATTTTTTGAGGATGTAACTAGTAGAGTGGACAAGGGAGAACCAGTGGATGTGGTGTATTTAGACTTTCAAAAGGCTTTTGACAAGGTCCCATACAAGAGATTGGTGTGCACAATTAAAACACATGGTATTGGGGATAATGTACTGACGTGGATAGAGAACTGGTTGGCAGTCAGGAAGCAGAGAGTCGGGATAAACGGGTCCTTTTCAGAATGGCAGGCAGTGACTAGTGGGATGCCGCAAGGCTCAGTGCTGGGACCCTAGCTATTTACAATATACATTAACGATTTAGATGAAGGAATGGAGTGTAATATCTCCAAGTTTGCAGATGATACTAAACTGGGTGGCGGTGTGAGCTGTGAGGAGGAGGCTAAGAGGCTGCAGGGAGAATTGTTCAGGTTAGGTGAGTGGGCAAATGCCTGCCAGATGCAGTATAATGTGGATAAATGTGAGGTTATCCACTTTGGGGCAAAAACACGAAGGCAGAATATTATCTGAATGGCGGCAGATTAGGAAAAGGGGAGGTGCAACGAGACCTGGGTGTCATGGTGCATCAGTCATTGAAAGTTGGCATGCAGGTAGAGCAGGCAGTAAAGAAGGCAAATGGTATGTTGGCCTTCATAGCGAGAGGATTTGAGTGTAGGAGTAGGGAGGCCTTACTCCAGTTGCACAGGGCCTTGTTGAGGCCTCACCTAGAATATTGTGTTCAGTTTTGGTCTCCTAATCTGAGGAAGGACGTTCTTGCTATTGAGGGAGTGCAGCGAAGGTTCACCAGACTGATTCCCGGGATGGCAGGTCTGACATATGAGGAAAGACTGGATCAACTGGGCATTTATTCACTAGAGTTTAGAAGGATGAGAGGGGATCTCATAGAAACATAAAATTCTGACGGGACTGGACAGGTTAGATGCAGGAAGAATGTTCCCGATGTTGGAGAAGTCCAGAACCAGGGGACACAGTCTAAGGATAAGGGGTAAGCCATTTAGGACTGAGATGAGGAGAAACTTCTTCACTCAGAGAGTTGTTAACCTGTGAAATTCCCTACCACAGAGAATTGTTGATGCCAGTTTGATGGATATATTCAAGAGGGAGTTAGATTTGGCCCTTATGGCTAAAGGGCTCAAGGGGTATGGAGAGAAAGCAGGAAAGGGGTACTGAGGTGAATGTTCAGCCATGATCTTATTGAATGGTGGTGCAGGCTCGAAGGGCCGAATGGCCTACTCCTGCATCTATTTTCTAAGTTTCTCTCAATAGCAAGAATGTCCTTCCTCAGATTAGGAGACAAAAACTGTACACAATATTCAAGGTGTGGCCTCACCAAGGCCCTGTGCAACTGGAGTAAGGCCTCCCTACTCCTACACTCAAATCCTCTCGCTATGAAGGCCAACATGCCATTTGCCTTCTTCACTGCCTGCTGTACCTGTATGCCAAGTTTTAATGACTGATGTACCATGACACCCAGGTCTCATTGCACCTCCCTATTTCCTAATCTGTCACCATTCAGATATTATTCTGCCTCCCTGTTTTTGCCACCAGAGTGGATAGCCTCACACTTATCTACATTATACTGCATCTGCCATGCATTTGCCCACTCACCTAACCTGTCCAAGTCATCCTGCAGCCTCTTCGCATCCTCCTCACAGCTCACACCACCCAGCTTAGTGTCATCTGAAAACTTGGAGATATTACATTCAATTCCTTCGTCCAAATCATTAATGTATATTGTAAATAGCTGGGGTCCCAGCACTGAACCTTGCGGTACCATACTAGTCACTGCCTGCCATTCTGAAAAGGATCCATTTATTCCTACTCTTTGCTTCCTGTCTGCCAACAAGTTCTCTATCCACGTCAATACTTTACCCCCAATATCATGTGCTTTAATTTTGCACACTAATCGCTTGTTTGGGACCTTGTCAAAAACCTTTTGAAAGTCCAAATACACCACATCCACTGGTTCTCCCTTGTCCACTCTACTAGTTACATCCTTAAAAAATTCTAGAAAATTTATCAAGCCTGATTTCCCTTTCATAAATCCATGCTGACTTGGACCGATCCTGTCACTGCTTTCCAAATGCGCTGCTATTATGTCTTTAATAATTGATTCCAACATTTTCCCCACTACCGATGTCAGGCTAACCGGTCTATAATTCTCTGTTTACTCTCTCCCTCCTTTGTTAAAATAGTCCTTTGTGTGTGTTAATGCACATCAGTCTTTTCGAAGATTCAGCCAGCTCCTGTGTCATGTAGGCGGAGGTTAGGTCCAACTTGGTGAACGACTTCCGCCACCCCCACCCCCCCCCCCGCTAACGTTGCGAACAGGTCATCCGCCCTGGGCAGCGGGTACTGGTCCTGTAGTGAGACTCGGTCAATCGTTACCTTGTAGTCTCCGCAGATTCTGACCGTGCCATTGCTTTTCAACACCGGAACAATTGGACTGGCCCACTCGTTGAACTCGACTGGCGATATGAGTCCTTCGTGTTGGAGTCTGTCCAGTTCGATCTTGACTTTCTCCCTCAACATGTACGGAACCGTCCTAGCCTTGTGATGGATGGGCCGTGCATCGGGGCTTAGATGGATCTGTACTTTGGCACCTGTGAAGTTGCCGATGCCTGGTTCGAATAGCAAGGGAAACTTGCTCAGCACTTGAGCACATGAGGCGTCATCCACTGAAGATAGTGCTTTGATGTCGTTCCAATTCCATCTAATCTTTTCTAGCCAGCTTCTGCCGAACAGCGTTGGGCCATTGCCTGGAACAATCCAAAATGATAGGTCATGCACAGCTCCATCATACGATACCTTCACTGCTGCATTTCCAATGATTGGTATGAGCTCTTCGGTGTAGATATGCAACTTTGCATTAATCGGGCTCAGTTTGGGCCTTTGTGCCTTATTGCCCCACAGTTTCTTGAAAGCCTTCTGGCTCATTATTGACTGACTCGCACCCGTGTCCAACTCCATGGATATTGGAATTCTATTTAATTTGACTTTCAGCATTATAGGAGGGCTCTTGGTGGTGAAGGTATGTACCCCATACACGTCCTCCTTGGGTTGAGTTGCCTGTGTTGCGTGATCCGCGCCAGATTGATCATCCTATGCCACATGGTGTGTCGCAGCACATTTGCACATTCGCTGGAGGTGCTCCATTGTTGCGCAACCTTTGCTTGAATTGGCATTGATGGGCCCAATGATTACCCCCGCAGCGCCAACACGGTGCTAATGGATTCACATTCACCCCCGATGGCGGACTCTGAGTCATCACAGGTCTTGCAGCCGCAGACGTACAGGCCCTGCCATATGCAGTTCGGCCTGCAAGCGACCTCATTTTTTTCACAGTACTTGTCGGTGAGCTTCGATGTTGAGAAGATATCTGTTTGGTGTTATCGTCCGTGGTCATGCATACCTGGGCGATCGTGATGGCCCTGCTCAGGTCTAGGGTTTCGGTAGCCAGCAGCTTTTGAAGAATGACCTCGTGGCTGATGCCCAGCACAAAAAAGTCCCGCAACATGTGCCCCAATGCAGCTCCAAAATCGCAAGGTCCCGCGAGGCGTCTCAGGTCGGCGACATAATCCGCCATATCCTGGCCCCCAGAGCGATGGTGTGTGTAAAAACAATACCTGGCCATGAGGGTACTCTCCTTCGGCTTGAGGTGGTCCCGAACCAGCGTGAACAACTCTGTATATTCCTTCCCCGTTGGTTTTGTCGGTGCGCGTAGATTCTTGATGAGGCCGTATATTTTAGGCCCACAGACAGTGAGGAGAACTGCCCTACACTTCACCGCGTTAGTGGCTCCTTCCAGCTCGTTGGCCACGAAGTACTGATCGAGACGCTCGACAAAGACTTCCCAATCTCTCTAATATTTCGAAGGCAGCCATGGTTGCGTGAAGGTTCGTATTCTGTTACTCGTCGCCAATTGTTATGTATAGAAGAACTCCATGAGTCTGAGTACTGTGAGCTAAACTTTGTGTGACCTTAATCTTCTTTATTACAACTCCAGAGTGTCTAAACAACATGGCAGCCAACCTTTTATACTGGCCCTGCACGTGTGTGCAGGTGACTATTAAGACTCCAACAGTCGCGCCCTCTGGTGGCAAGTATTACATAGTTACATACATAACACTTTTTTGTTGGTGTCTTTCTGTGCTACTGAACATTCAGTGAAAGATGGTACATGCAAGGCCACCCAGGCTTTCAGATGGATTGCTGGAAATCTTGTTGTACCAGGTGGCACAGGACAGTCACAGCCTCTCTGTTGAAGCACAGCATACTCATTTACACCAGAGGAGCTAGTTAAAATTGTCCCCAATATTCTGTATGAAAGCACAAAACGACATAACTGAACCCTACACACACATACAGAACAGAATCATATTGTGTCCAGTACATACAAATTAAATCTATGGTAGTAATGTTCAACTTCGTCACTTGGTAGTAACCTGATGGAACAGATTACCCATCCTTTATAGAATTTGCTCAATTCTCATTCCACTGAAATCAGGTGGGTGGAAAATCCCCAAGCAACACAGGTTAGTCCCTGTAATGTCCTTACACACTACTATAAATTCACACAAGGCACATTCTGCAGACAAGGTCACTCTGTGACCTGAACCTTTATTCACAGGACCAAGAAGTGATGACCCTGCATGGGACCGCATTTACATACCTGGATGACCAGGTGAGGAGTGTCTCCCACAAGTTCACCCCCTGTGGTCAAGGTGTACATTTCTTAGGTGTATACAGTATGCAGTGTTGTTATGAAGGTTACAGTTACATGAAGGTTACATACATGACATCACCCCACCCCCCCAACGTCTTATGGGGTCAAAGATTAAGTCTTTCAGGTGGTCTACGTTCTCTCGTGGAGTGCCGCAGTTGGGGCTCTGGTTGTTGAGCCTTGGCATGCGTCTCTGTCACCTGTGGTGACTCCAGCTTGTCCAGGCTGGCCGCAGGGACTGTGCAAGCTGCTGAATGTTCTTGTTCCTCGTTCACTGGCGGTGGTGTGGGCAACATCTCATGATCTTCCTCAGGTTCCTCAGTGTCCATGCTGAACCTTTTTTTTACTTGGTCCAGATGCTTGCGGCATATCTGTCCATTGTTAAGTCTGACCACTATGACCCTATTCCCCTCTTTGCCAATTACAGTACCCTCAAGCCAATTGGGCCCCAAAGCATGATTAAGAACAAATACAGGGTCATCAATTTCTATACATCTCCCCTTTGAGTTACGGTAATGGCACTCATTTTGGGACTGGCGTTTGCCCTCAACAATGTCTGACATGACAGGGTGAATGAGGGACAGCCGAGTTTGAAGTGTATATTTCATGAGTAGTTCCGCGGGCAGGACTCCCATGATCAAATTCGGTCGACCCCTATAGGCCAGCAGGATGAACGATAGGCGGCATTGAAGGGAAGGTCCTTGAATCCGGAGCATGCCCTGTTTTATGATTGGGACCGCACATTCCGCCTGGCCATTGGAAGCCGGCTTGAACGGTGCCGTCCTGACATGTTTGATGCCATTACCCGACATGAACTCCCAGAATTCATAGCTAGTGAAACACGGGCCGTTGTCGCTAACCCGGCTGTCCGGCAAGCCGTGGGTCGCAAAGACCACACGCAGACTCTCCACAGTGGTGGATGTCGTGCACAAATTCAAAATGATGCACTCGATCCACTTCGAGTACGCAACAACAATGAGGAACATTTTTCCCATGAACGGGCCCACGTAGTCTACGTGAATGCGTGACCATGGCCTGGTGGGCCAGAGCCACGGGCTGAGTGGGGCCGCCCTGGAGGCATTGCCCAGCTGGGCACATGTCGTGCACCTACAAACACAGTGTTCCAGGTCTGAATCAATTCCCAGCCACCATACATGTGACCGGGCAATGGCCTTCATTAACACGATGCCTGGGTGCTTGCTGTGGAGTTCCCTGATGAATGCTTCCCTCCCCTTCTGGGGCATGACTATCCGGCTGCCCCATAGTAGGCAGTCGGCTTGGATGGAGAGCTCATCCATCCGTCTGTGAAACGGTCTGACCTCCTCGGGGCATGCTCCGTGTGCGGGCGCCCAATCCCCAGTCAGGAGACATTTCTTAATCAATGATAGGAGGGGATCTCTGTTGGTCCAGATTTTGATCTGGCGGGCTGTGATGGGGGAGCCTGCGCTGTCAAAGGCTTCAACGGCCATGACCATCTCAGCGCTTTGCTCCGCTGCCCCCTCAGTGCTGACCAGTGGATTTTTGGTACCAGGCCGGTGCCGTATAGTGTAGTCATACACAGCCAGCGTGCGAGCCCATCACTGTATGCGAGCTGACGCATTGGCATTGACAGCTTTGCTGTCTGACAACAGGGATGTTAACGGCTTGTGGTCCGCTTGTGGTGTATTTAGATTTCCAAAAGGCATCGATAAGGTGCCACACAAAAGGTTACTGCAGAAGATAAAGGTACGCGGAGTCAGAGGAAATGTATTAGCATGGATAGAGAATTGGCTGGCTAACAGAAAGCAGAGAGTCGGGATAAATGGGTCCTTTTTGGGTTGGAAATCGGTGGTTAGTGGTGTGCCACAGGGATCGGTGCTGGGACCACAACTGTTTACAATATACATAGATGACCTGGAAGAGGGGACAGAGTGTAGTGTAACAAAATTTGCAGATGACACAAAGATTAGTGGGAAAGCGGGTTGTGTAGCGGACACAGAGAGGCTGCAAAGAGATTTAGATAGGTTAAGCGAATGGGCTAAGGTTTGGCAGATGGAATACAATGTCAGAAAATGTGAGGTCATCCAACTTAGAAAAAAAAACAGTAAAAGGGAATATTATTTGAATGGGGAGAAATTACAATATGCTGCGGTGCAGAGGGACCTGGGGGTCCTTGTACATGAATCCCAAAAAGTTAGTTTTCAGGTGCAGCAGGTAATCAGGAAGGCGAATGGAATGTTGGCCTTCATTGTGAGAGGGATGGAGTACAAAAGCAGGGAGGTCCTGCTGCAACTATACAGGGTATTGGTGAGGCCGCACCTGGAGTACTGCGTGCAGTTTTGGTCACCTTACTTAAGGAAGGATATACTAGCTTTGGAGGGGGTACAAAGACGATTCACTAGGCTGATTCTGGAGATGAGGGGGTTACCTTATGATGATAGATTGAGTAGACTGGGTCTTTACTCATTGGAGTTCAGAAGGATGAGGGGTGATCTTATAGAAACATTTAAAATCATGAAGTGGATAGACAGGATAGAGGCAGAGAGGTTGTTTCCACTGGTCGGGGAGACTAGAACTAGGGGGCACAGCCTCAAAATACGGGGGAGCCAATTTAAAACCGAGTTGAGAAGGAATTTCTTCTCCCAGAGGGTTGTGAATCTGTGGAATTCTCTGCCCAAGGAAGCAGTTGAGGCTAGTTCATTGAATGTATTCAAATCACAGATAGATAGATTTTTAATCAATAAGGGAATTAAGGGTTATGGGGAGCGGGCGGGTAAGTGGAGCTGAGTCCACGGCCAGATCAGCCATGATCTTGTTGAGTGGCGGAGCAGGCTCGAGGGGCTAGATGGCCTACTCCTGTTCCTAATTCTTATGTTCTTATGTTTCCAACTCGAACCTTCTGCCAAAAAGGTACTGGTGCATCTTTTTCACCCCGTAGACACATGCGAGTGCTTCCTTTTCAACCATCTCATATCCCCGTTCTGCTTGGGAGAGCGACCTGGAGGCATAAGCCACAGGTTGGAGTTGACCCTCATCATTACTCTGCTGCAACACAGACCCAACCCCATAGGATGATGCATCACATGTCAAAACCAATTTCTTACAGGGGTTGTACAGGATCAACAGCTTATTAGAACAAAGCAGCTTCCGCGCCCGATTGAAAGCCCGTTTCTGACAGTCCCCCCAAAACCAATCGCAACCCTTACACAGGAGCACGTGTAGCGGCTCCAACAATGTGCTTAAGTTCGGCAGAAAGTTCCCGAAATAGTTCAAAAGTCCCAGAAATGAACGCAACTCCGACGTGTTACCGGGCCTGGGTGCACGACGAATCGCCTCCGTTTTGGATTCGGTAGGCCGGATCCCGTCTGCGGCAACCCTCCTGCCCAAAAACTCAACCTCTGGGGCCAAAAACACACACTTGGACTTCTTTAGTCGCAGGCCTACCCGGTCCATTCAGCGTAGTACCTCCTCCAGGTTGTGGAGGTGTTCTTCGGTGTCTCGACTCGTGATAAGGATGTCGTCCTGAAATACAATTGTTCCAGGGATGGATTTGAGCAGGCTTTCCATGTTCCTTTGAAAGATAGCGGCCGCTGATCGAATGCCAAACGGACACCTGTTGTAGACAAACAGTCCCTTGTGTGTGATGATGGTGGTCAGTAGCTTGGATTCTTCAGCTAGTTCCTGGGTCATGTCGGCTGAAGTAAGGTCCAACTTGGTGAACAGCTTGCCGCCTGCCAGTGTGGCAAAGAGATCCTCTGCTCTCGGAAGTGGGTATTGGTCTTGTAGTGACACTCGGTTGATAGTGGCCTTGTAGTCGCCACAGATCCTAACGGAACCATCCGTTTTTAGGACAGGGACGATGGGGCTTGCCCAGTCACTGAATTCAACGGGCGAAATTATGTCCTCTCTTAGCAACCTGTCCAACTCACTCTCAATTTTCTCCCGCATCACATACGGCACGGCTCTGGCTTTGTGGTGCACTGGTCTGGCGTCCGGAGTGATGCGTATCACAACTTTGGTACCTTTGAAAGTCCCGACACCAGGTTGAAATAGTGACTCAAATTTCTGTAGGACCTGTGAGCATGAACTTCGCTCCACAGATGAAATGGCATGCACATCTCCCTATTTCCAGTTCATCTCGGCTAGCCAGCTCCTCCCCAAAAGCGCGGGACCATTTCCAGGGACAATCCAGAGTGGCAGCCGGTTTCTGATCCATTATGTGTGACTATCAACATTGCACTGCCTAGCACTGGGATGACCTCATTGGTGTACGTCCGTAGTTGCGTGTCAATGCATTCTAGTTTGGGTCTGCTAGCTCTGAGTGGCCAGTTTCTCGAATTGTTGGACACTCATAAGTGACTGGCTGGCCCCTGTGTCCAGTTCCATGCATACCGGGATGCCGTTTAATAGGACTTTTATCATCATAGGTAGCGTTTTGGTATATGAGCTGTGGATGTTTGCCACATGAACCCGCTGAACTTCAGCTTGGGTTGATGTCCCAAGCATCAACCTGCCTTGCAGACCCCTCTTCTGGTTCATCTGCCTCATAAATTAGCCTCGCTGCGGGCTTCCTGCACATTCTGGCTAAATGTCCACTGAAGTTATAATTTCTACGGATAAATTGTTGAAACCTACAGGTTTTTGCAGCATGTCTTCCCCCGCACCTCCAGCATGAGCTGAGATCGTTGTGAACAAAAGGGCTGTTACCAGGCATTCCTCTCTGATTGTCTCTTTGATTATTCTTGAGCACTCTGTTAATGGGTGTCAATGGCCCCATCCCGGGACGCATTGTCCACCGTGATGCCGTAAATGTCCGTTCAACTTGCCATTGTCTCTGTTGAGGACCCACTCTAGAGTCTGTTGCTGCCTGGGTGGTGTCGAATTGCCCTTGTGTGTCTGTGGGGTTCTGAGTCATGTTTACAATGTTAACTCCCTGATCCATCGCCACATTGGAAGCAGAGCTGCACACGTATATTATCTTGATTTCCTCCTCCCCCGCCATGAAGGTCTGAGCCATCAACGCCGCCGCTTCCAAGGTCAAGTCCTTGATCTCAATTAGCTTTCTGAAAATCCTGGCATGACCAATGCCCTCAATAAAGAAATCCCTGAACATCTCCCCACTACAGGTGTCTGTGAACTTACAGAGGCTGGCCAAGCGCCGAAGGTCCGCAACAAAGTCCGGTATGCTCTGTCCTTCCCGACGTCGGTGTGTATAGAATCGGTGTCGGGCCATGTGTATACTGCTCGCCGGTTTGAGGTGCTCACCGATCAGTTTGCTGAGCTCCTCAAAGGTTTTGTCTGCCGGCTTCTCGGATGCGAGCAGGTCTTTCATCAGCACGTACGCCTTAGGTCCACAGCTGGTCAGTAGATCCGCTCTTCGCTTGTCAGCCACTGCATCTCCCAGCCAGTCCTTCGTGACAAAGCTCTGCTGGAGCCTCTCAACGAAATCGTCCCAGTCCTCACCAACACAGTACCGTTCCTCTGTGCTACCAGTGGCCATTCTCGTGAGTCATTGATTCCCATTTCTCGTCACCAAATGTAATGTCCTTACACACTACTATAAACTCACACGAGGCACATTCTGCAGGCAAGATCACTCTGTGACCTGAACCTTTATTCACAGGACCAAGAAGTGATGACCCTACATGGGACCTCCCTTTATGTACCTGGATGACCAGGTGAGGAGTGTCTCCCACAAGTTCACCCCCTGTGGTCAAGGTGTGCATTTCTTAGGTGTATACAGTATGCAGTGTTGTTATGAAGTTTACAGTTACATGAAGGTTACATACATGAAAGTCCCCAAGCAACAAAGGTGAAAATCTCTTGTAGCTTGAATAGGTTTGATACATCCCTGCTGACATGGCTCCTAAACAGGGCAGAGGCCACATGTCACTGGAGCACTGTACCATAGACTGGTATCAGGCCAAGGAAGCTGAGCAAGTTGTTAGGAAAAGCTTACACAAAACATTTTTGTTTTTATGTAAATCTTTAGTAAAATGTTATTTTAATCTCCATACATACACAGTTCTGGACCATCATTTGAAGATTGAGTCCACAGCCTGATTTTTGTCTCATCACCAGTTTGCGGCAAGTAAATCTAGAGCAATTATTGGAGGACATAGCTGTTTTGACGTGCCAGATACAAAAATGAACTAGCGGCTGCCATCTTGGTGGAATAGTAGTGTAGCCTGTTTACAGCCAACTAACTAAGTAGTTGAGATCAAGAATTCACTGGCAAGACTTTTGGCAGTGTGGTACTTCCACCTATCCCTCTGTCAATGCCTCAGGCCTTACCTATTTTCCTGGGTTAGGGTTTATTGGAGATGCACAGAGGGGTTCCTGCCATCAAGCAGGAGCCTGCCAATGTCGGTCAGGAAACTCCAGCAGTGCTACAATGGAGGTGCACTTGAAGAACTGGCGAGGGACTGCCATCGAAGGTTGGTATGAGGACAAGACCGAGGCCAAGAGACTAGGGCGAGCTGGGGGGAGAGGAGGTTGCTACAGGGGCGTCTCCCTCCTGTTTGCTTCCCAGGGCCTGCTCCCATCTTCACATCTCAGCCTCTGGAAGAAGCAGCAGTTGTGGCAGAGAACACAAAATTTTGCTGGGACCCTAAGTCACACCCTGCACCCGCCCCCCTCCCCTCCCACCCCACAATGTGGCAGGTGGGAAAGGAGAAGGTAGCAGTGGGAGCAGGGGGACAGGAATCCTGTTGGGAAATGAGGCGGTAACAGGCCTAACCGCTCAAATCGTCTGACATTTTCTGTCATCATCCTGCCTGATTTTGGGTGGGATCATGGCGAACAATTTCCCCACCATGTAGGGAAGTGTAGGGCTTATATTATTGTTCCATGAAGCAAGCTGTTGCTATACCACTGCGCTGTGCCACTCTATTAGTCTTGGACATACATTATATTACTGTTTTCACCTTTCTAATTTCTGCCCTTCTCTATTGTGCTGATTCTTATTGAGGTACAGTTCCATGCACATCAGCTGCCCTCCAGCTTCTGCGATGGGTGGGCACCTGAGGGACTGGAGTGCATCATCACCCGCGGAAACCAAATTTTTATTTGATTGTTTAAGTTTTAGTTAAAATGTGTTAATTTACAGTTTTTATTGGTTGTACCCCTTTAAAAAGGGGACACACGGATGACTTCTAATTTAAAAGAGTCGGCTGCCCTCCAGTGCCTTTCCCAATTAAAAAGAAAGAAAAACTTGCATTTATATAGCGCCTTTCATGACCACCGGATGTCTCAAAGCACTTTACAGCTAATTAAGTACTTTTGGATGTCGTCACTGTTGTAATGAATTAATAATTCTTTGTGTGTAAGCTTACACCGTGAGTATCAGCAGGCTAGTCAATTATGAGGGCTGAGGAACGGGTATAACTTGCTGCTCTTTTAAAATCACATTCGGATTGTTTTTATTCTTTGTACAGTTTCAAGTAACTCAAAAAGGGTGAAACCGTCCTGTGATTTTCGCAAAGGCAATCTGTCCACAAACATCTGTGAGCACCCTCTGGAACATAAGTTGATTCAATCCTGAAGTCGATTAGCTCCAGTAGCTAAAACAGTCAAAAACTATAATAATTAATTGCTCAGTTAACGGGGATAACTTTGAAACCCCTAATCAGCAAATATGTACATCCTTGCAAAGTAATTAATGGAAGCAACCAGAAAGAAGCCTACGGGGCGTCATCAGGAGAGTTTAATGTGTTGAAAGCTATTCCACTCGCAACCAAACACATTAAATTTGCATAAAATACAATTTCATGGGTGAGGAAAAATTCATCAGGAAAGCAGATACCAATATTGGGGTCTTAAGTGCATTGCATTAGGGATATGCTGCAATAATGGATCTAAGTGTTTGCTCTCATGGTATACACTAACACTAAATGATCCATTTCAGCCTTTGGATCACTTCATTTTCAAAGCAACCCTTGTTCTGAAATGTAACCTCAGAACAGCTGTTGACAACTCTGTCAGTGATTTTTCAAATTGCACACAGAGGGGTTGAATTGGATAATCCCCAAAAACGGATGTGGGGTTCGCAATGCACGATTAATCCGCACCCGTTGATTGAAATTCAGGCAGCACATCAAATTCATGCTGCCTGCTGTTTTAAATTATTGCTACGGGCAGCCACGTTTCCCATGCTGTCACTGCCTGCACGCAGCAGCAGGGTGCCTGATATCACGAGTGCCTACCGCTACTTAAAGGCAGCCTGCACCTCTTAAAGGGGAGGTGCATTGTAGCTGGAATAGGTTCTGGGAGTCGTTGCAGAAGCATCCACTGCTTAACTCACTACACCCCCATCACTCACTTACCAGCAATCTCTAGCAATCAGTATTCAACCCTAACATTCATATGCTTTACCTCACCACCCTCACACACGTCACACTGTTACAAGCCTCGCACCCACAATTCATAGCTCGCACACACTGGAAGCTATTCAAACACGACAGCCACATCACCCAAATATATTGCACAACACTCACTGACACACTTCCCTTTTTCTTGCAGGAGAAGGCAGGGCATACCAGCAGGCAGCAGCAACGAACTGGAGGAGGGTAAGTGCGCCTGTATGTTTTAATCCACATGGAGAAGACAGTGCGAGGCATCGTTGAGGCCATGACCACGGGCGGGGCTGAAGCGATCAATGATGAGCTATCTGCAAACCTAATCCTCACTCTCCCTCATCCCTCAATCTCTTCTGAGTGAGAAGTTGAAGAGGGTGTAAGCGTGCTCTTCTTACTTGCTCCTCTCCTCTAATCACGACCCAACCCATGTCCCTTTTTCATTTCAGATACCTAAAAACTGGAACCCGCCCAGTCAGTGGAGGTAGATGAAGACAAAAGTGAAAATGAACAGACACTGTCACTCAATCTCCCAGTTGCAGTCACCAGCATAGAGACTGACACGGCACACATTTTACAGCCTAGGATAGAGGAGGGATCTGCACGTGGTGAGACACCGGGCACAAGTGTACAGGAGCCAGGGTGGGGGGAAAGGATAGTGCAAGTGCCAGCTCATCAGAGGGCGAGGTCGCACACGAGTTCTGCTGCAGAGGACTCAGGTGAGGACTTTGATGGGCCAGGGACAGAAGAAGGCTGATGGGTGTACATACCCAAATGCTTGGTGCACTGGAAAGCCTGCGCACAATGTCATGGAGAATGGAGGAGTCCGGCATCAAATTGGCACAGGACTTAGTGCAGAGCTTGGAGCCCATCCTTTCCAACTTGGAACAGGTAGTCACCTCAATCCACGCACCTGTGGAACCCTGCATAATGCAGCATCTGATGACTGACGTCTCCGCTTCCATTGCAGCACAAGCAGCTTCCACCAAAAGTATGAGTGCTGCCATGCAAACTCAGACAGCTGCCATCAGGGCTCTGGATACCAGTGTTTGAAGGGGCTTCCAGGGCATCACAGCAGTCCATTAATCTGTCATCCAACAAATTACTAGAATTGCCGAGGCACCGCCCTGGGAGAGTGGCAGTGGCTCCATGGAGTGCAAAGCTGCCCTCTCTCAGGATTGAGAGTATTCATGCCCCCGCCCGTGCCACTCTGCCAATGCCCTTGCTATTGCCTATTAACCAGCCAGCCCAGACTATTGCAGTTTAGGCCAAGATGGTGCAGTCTGAAGCCGGACCCGCTAGGCCCAGAGCTACTCGAGGTCACCCTCCAAGACCATCGGCAGTTTTCTTAGTTGAAGGTCAACAGCCTTCCACCACTCATGCTGCAGTCACTGGGGAAGCACCTCGTAGGTGCACTAGGGGATGGCAAGGCACACGGAAGAGGCACTAAGGCATAGTTTACGAATAAGGGGTCGCCCATTTAGAACTGAAATGAGGAGGAATTTCTTCTCTCAGAGGGTCGTAAATCTGTGAAATTCTCTGCCCCAGAGAGCTGTGGAGGCTGGGTCATTGAATATATTTAAGGTGGAGATACAGATTTTTGAATGGTATGGGAGTGAAAGGTTATGGGGAGCAGACAGGGAAGTGGAGCTGAGGGCAAGATCAGATCAGCCATGATCTTATTCCTTTGAGGGGCCAAATAGCTAGCTCCTGCCCCTATTTCTTATGTTCTAAGGGAATGCACAAGGGTAATTAGTTTATTTTTGAATGCGTTTAATTTTATAAATTTGGATTGGAATGTGCATTTTCTGTTGGCTTTTATTTTTGTGTTGACGAAAAGATGTGATGGTCAGTGATACAGGAACGGTAAGGAGTGGGACTGTTGGTGATTGGTGAGGTGTAGTTGAGGTTACTGGTATCGCTCATTAATTATTTCATCATGTCCAAAGTATACCTTATTCCTTGATTTAACAGAACTGCACTTTAGCACTTTTTCCGCACAAGAAGTCTTTATTTTCCCACCCAAAAGACATTCACTTCAATGGAAGTTTCCGATACAGTGAAGTAAGAGCTAAATTTCACAATTGAATTCCTGACTGAGATAGTTTATTGAGCAATCCAGTTTATAGTTGTTATGTAAGCAACACCATGTAACCAGCATTCTACCGCCACCAGAGGGCACATCTGTTGGAGTCCCAAGGGATCCCAGCATCCCTTGGGAACACTGTATATAAGCAGACCTCCCAGGCTGTACTGGCATTCTGGAGTCAGAATAAAGAGACTAAGGTCACACTTACTCAAGTCTACAGTACTCAGTCATATTGCTTTATTCGAGACATAACAACTGGCGACGAGATAACGAACCATCACGCGAAAATGCAGAGAATTGTTGGTATCCTGGAGAAATTCTCAGAAGGTGATGATTGGGAGGCCTTCGTGGAGCGATTCGACCAATATTTCATGGCCAACGAACTGGAAGGGAGTGTGAATGCTGCCAAACAAAGGGCGATCCTCCTCACCGTCTGCAGGGCAACAACCTATGGCCTCATGAAGAAACTTGTTGCTCCGGTGAAACCAACAACCAAATCGTATGAAGAACTGTGTATGCTGGACCGGGAGCACCTAAATCCGAAGGAGAGCGTTCTGATGGCAAGGTATCGAATTTACACATGTCAATGGTCTGAAGGCCAGGAAGTGGCGAGCTACATCGCCGAACTAAGGTGCCTTGTAGGGCATTGCGAATTCGATGGATTCCTGGAGCAAATGCTAAGAGACTTTTTTGTGCTTGGCATTGGCCATGAGGTTATCATTCACAAACTATTGACTGTTGAAACACCGAACCTGAGCAAAGCCATAACGATAGTCCAGGCATTTATGTCCACCAGCGATAACACCAAACAAATTTCGCAGCATGAAGATGTTTCGGCAAGTACTGTACACAAAGTAACATCATTTTCAGGCAGGAATGCATATGGCAGAACATACACGCCTGCAGCTGCACGAACTCAGATGACTCAGAGCCCGCCATCAAGCGTGAATGCGAGGCAATTGACACCGCTGCAGAGGTGATCATCGAGCCCATCAATGCTGCTTCAAACACTATGCATGCAAAGGCTGGAACAATGGGACACCTCCAGCGAATGTGCAGATGAGCTGTAAACCCTGCAAACCACCACGTTGCAGAGGCAGACCGATCCATGGCAGATCAAACTGAACTAGAGACTCAAACCGAGGATGCAGAAGTGTATGGGGTACACACCTTCACCACGAAATGTCCACCGATCATGTTAAAAGTTGAACTGAACGGAATTCCAGTATCCATGGAATTGGACACGGGTGCGAGTCAGTCTATCATGAGCAAAAAGGCCTTCGATAGGCTGTGCTGCAACAAGGCACAAAGGCCCAAGCTGAGCCCTATTCATACCAAGCTGAGAACTTACACTAAAGAGCTGATCCCTGTAATTGGCTATGCAGCAGTAAAAGTCTCCTGTGATGGAGCAGTGCACGAACTACCACTATGGATTGTACCAGGAGATGGCCCCACACTGTTCGGCAGAAGCTGGCTGGCAAAAATCCGCTGGAACTGGGACGACATCTGAGTGCTTTCGTCCGTCGACGACGCCTCATGTGCCCAGGTTCTGAGCAAGTTTCCGTCGTTGTTTGAGCCAGACATCGGAAATTTCTCTGGGGCGAAGGTGCAGATCCACTTGATTCCCGGTACACGACCCATCCACCACAAGGCACGTGCGGTGCCATACATGATGCGAGAGAAAGTGGAGATCGAGCTGGACAGGCTGCAACAAGAGGGCATCATCGCGCCGGTTGAGTTCAACGAGTGGGCCAGTCTGATTGTTCCAGTTCTCAAGGGCGATGGCACGGTCAGAATTTGTGGTGTCTATAAAGTAATGATTAAGCGTTTTTCATTGCAGAACCAGTACCCGCTACCCAAGGCAGACGACCTATTTGCGACGCTGGCAGGAGGGAAGACATTCACCAAGTTGGACCTGACCTCGGCCTACATGACACAAGAGCTGACGGAATCTTCAAAAGGCCTCACCTGCATCAGCACGCACAAAGGTCTGTTCATCTACAATAGATGCCCATTTGGGATTCGATCTGCCATGGCTATTTTTCAAAGGAATATGGATAGTCTGCTAAAGTCGGTTCCGCGGTTTTCCAAGACAATATATTGATCACAGATCAGGACACCATCGAACACTTGCAGAACCTGGAAGAGGTTCTAAGTCGGCTAGATCGTGTGGGACTCAGGTTGAAACGCTCGAAGTATGTTTTCCTGGCGCCAGAGGTCGAGTTCTTAGGGAGAAGAATCGCTGCAGATGGCATCAGACCCACCAACACCAACACGGAGGCCATCAAGAATGCGCCGAGACCACAGAATATGACGGAGCTGCGGTCGTTCCTAGGACTCCTCAATTATTTTGGTAATTTCCTATCCGGGTTAAGCACCTTGCTAGAACTTCTACACATGTTGCTACGCAAGGGAGATGACTGGGTATGGGGGAAATCACAAGAGACTGCTTCTAAGAAAGCCAGAAATCCGTTATGTTCCAACAAACTGCTTGTTCTGTATGACCCATATAAACCTTTAGTGCTAGCTTGCGATGCGTGTTACAACAAGTAAATGAATTGGGAACATTGCAACCAGTCGCTTATGCGTCCAGGAGTCTGTCCAAGGCAGGAAGGGCCTACAGCATGATTGAAAAAGAAGCTCTGGCATGCGTTTACGGGGTAAAAAAATGCACCAGTGTCTGTTTGGGCTTAAGGTCGAGTTAAAAACTGACCATAAGCCGCTCATATCGCTATTCTCAGAGAGCAAAGGTATTAATACCAATGCCTCTGCTCACATCCAAAGATGAGCACTCACGCTGTCTGCATATAACTATGTAATTCGCCACAGGCCAGGCACAGAGAACTGCTCTGACACCCTCAGTCGGCTACCATTGCCCACCACCGGGGTGGAAATGGCACAGCCTGCAAACTTGCTCTTGGTGATGGATGCATTTGAAAACGAAAAGTCACCCGTTACATCCTGCCAGATCAGGACCTGGACCAGCCAGAATCCTTTACTGTCCCTTGTAAAACACTATGTCCTCCATGGGAGCTGGTCCAGTATCCCAGTGGAGATGTATGAAGAGTTCAAGCTGTTCCAGCGGCGCAAAGACTCAATGTCCATACAGGCGGACTGTCTTTTGTGGGGTAATCGCATGGTTTTGCCTAAGAAAGGAAGGGAAACGTTCATATGCGACCTACACAGTACCCACCCAGGCATAGTAATGATGAAAGCTATAGCCAGATTCCATGTATGGTGGCCCGGCAATGACTCAGATTTGGAGTCTTGCATGCGCCAATGCAACACTTGCTTTCAACTGAGCAATACACCCAGGGAGGCACCACTAAGTTTGTGGTTATGGCCCTCCAAACTGTGGTCTAAGATCCACGTTGACTTCGCTGGCCCATTTCTAGGCAAAATGTTCTTGGTTGTTGTGGATGCTTATTCAAAATGGATTGAGTGTGTAAGCACGTCCACTGCCACCATCGAAAGCCTCCGAGCCATGTTTGCCACGCATGGCCTGCCTGATGTCCTTGTCAGCGACAATGGGCCGTGCTTCACCAGCACTGAATTCAAGGAATTCATGACCCGCAATGGGATCAAGCACATCACATCTGCCCCATTCAAACCTGCATCTAACGGCCAGGCAGAACGGGCAGTCCAAACCATCAAACAAAGCTTGAAACGCATGTCGGAAGGCTCCCTGCAGACCCACCTGTCCCGAGTCCTGCTCAGCTACCACACTAGACACCACTTGTTCACCGGGGTTCCCCCGGCCGAACTGCTCATGAAAAGGGCTCTCAAAACAAGGCTCTCTCTAGTCCATCCTGATCTCCATGATCATGTCGAGGGCAGGCAGCATCAACAAAGCATGTACCATGATCGTGCAAATTTATCATGCGATATTAAAGTCAATTACCTTATATTTGTACTCAACTATGGACATGATCCCAAATGGCTTGCTGGCACTGTCATAGACAAACAAGGGAGTAGGGTGTTTCAGATCAAACTTGCAAATGGACTAACTTGCAGAAAGCATTTGGACCAAACCAAACTGCGATTCACAGACAGCCACAAGCAAGTTGAAGAGGACACCACCAACTTCAACCCTCCGACACACACACAAGTGGCAACCAACATCACGGTTGACCACGAAGCTGAACTCATCATCCCCAGCAGCCCAGCAAGGTCAGCTGTGCAGCAACCCAGCGAAGGCCCAACCAACTCACCTGCACCTGTGTTTGTACCGAGACGATCGACTAGAAACACAGAAACATAGAAACATAGAAAAATAGGGAGCGGAAAGCCCCAGATCGTCTCACCTTGTAAATAAGTGTACTATTGACTTTGGGGGGGAAGTGATGTTATGTATGCAGCACCATGTAACCAGCATTCTACCGCCATCAGAGGGTACATCTTTTGGAGTCCCAAGGGATCCCAGCATCCCTTGGGAGCACTGTATATAAGCAGGCCTTACATGCTGTACTGGCACTCTGGAATCAGAATAAAGAGACTAAGGTCACACTTACTCAAGTCTACAGTACTCAGTCACATTGCTTTATTTGAGACATAACAATAGTGACCTCAAACACCTCACATATAATTGTAATGTCTGTAAGCTTGTAATGTTTGTAGCTCCACACTGTGGGTGTGGACGTAATGTGTACTGCAATTGCAGAGTTAATCATTAAACAGAACCAGGCAAATTTCCGGAGGCTTCCGACAGAGCTGTCTGCCATGTAGGGAGCTGTGTGTGCTGTGCTCTGTGAATATATCACATTTGGTGACGAGGATGGGATTTTTCGGATGATTTAAAGCTTAAATTTTGTTGAAGGATTCAGCCAGCCGACAGAAAGACTTTGGAAGTTTCTGTCTGTGGAAAAAGCTACAAAATCCAAGATAAAATACAGCACACGGTGTGAACAGCTAGATATTAAAATGGTAGGTGTATTGGGACATTTGGGGGAATATAAACATGACCGAGAACATTTTAAAGCATATGTGGATCGGCTAGAAATGTATTTTAACTGCAAATAACATAATCGAAGTTCCAGACAATGCAGTCCAGAACCGGGCTGTGTTGGAATGGAAGAGAGCGATCTTCTTATCGGAGGCGGGTCTGGCATTGTATGACACCCTTGTAAATCTGCTTGTGCCTGACGAGCCAAAGGACACAACGCTTAAAGAGATTTTAACGAAGGTGGAGCAGCACTATAACCCCAAACCATTAGAAATTGCTGAAAGCTATCGTTTCGGGATTCAGAATCAAAAGGCTGATCGAAGTATCAGTGATTACATCGTAGCATTAAAAAAGCTATCGATGCACTGTAATTTTAGAAACTTTCAAAACCGAGCACCAAGGGTTCGTTTTGTTTGTGGGGTGAAAAATGATGCGATCGGAAGGAAGTTATTGATGATGGATGACTTGACTTTTGAGATTGCTTGTCAGACAGCAAGATCGATGGGCATGGCCGAACAATATTCCCGAGAATTAAATAATAATTATAGTCGTCAGTCAACCGAGGTAAATCACCTGCAGGTTCAAAGTAAAAGACGGTGGGGGCCCAAAGTCTCAGAAACTGGAAATTCTAACAGAGCGTCGAAGTCGTGCTATTGGTGCCTGGGACAACACATTGCTCAATGTTGTCCATACGTGAAGGCAGAGCGTTTCTTCTGCAGGAAGACTGGGCATCTTGCGAAGGCATGCCGACTGAAGGGTAAACCAGCTTTTAAAGCTATGAGTCCAGTGTTCAAAGCTATGAGTAGAAATCCCAAGAGATTACACAGCATGGAAGAACAACAACAGGACGAGGAGATGTTAGAGTTACATGTCATCAGGAGCACGAGGTTAACGGACAGCGATTCGGAAAGCATCAAAATCCACATAGATGTTGTGGGATTCAAGATACCGATGAAAATTGACACGGGTGCATCCGTGAGTGTAGTACTGGAGTCACTGTACCTCGACAAATTGCGTGATTTCCAACTGGAGAAATCCAAAATAGAGCTGCGAGGCTACTCGGGAGAGAAAATTCCTGTGGTAGGGCGTATCACCGTACCAGTGCAATATAAAGATCAATTTCAGAACTTGCCTCTAATAGTAGTGAAAGGAGACAAGTCTGCCTTACTAGGAAGAAATTAGTTGAGCTCACTGAAGCTGGATTGGAGTAAGATTTTCTGTGTGGAAGCGAGATTTTCATCAACGGATGAGGTTATCAAGAAGTATCTGAAGGTGTTCTGCGAAACGGGCAGTCCGATCCAAGGCTTCAAGGCGAGTGTCAGGGTACAGAAGGACACTAGATCGGTTTACTACAAGCCACGTTCCGTACCATATGCACTCAAGGAGAAAGTTGAGCAAGAACTCAAAAGACAAGAGACTGAGAACATTATTTGTAAGATAGATCGATGTAATTGGGCTACACCCATTGTTGATGTACCTAAGTCCGATGGTAAGGTAAGATTATGTGCTGATTATAAAGTAACCATAAACCAGGTTCTAGAGGGTAATGTCCCCAATACATTGCCGAATATAGAAGATTTGTTCACAACACTGACAGGTGGTCAGATCTTCTCAAAACTGGATCTTACGAATGCCTACTCACAGCTTGAACGAGATGAGGAGTCCAAGTCATGTTTGACTATAAATACTCATCTAGGCCTATATCAATTTAATATGCTACCGTTTGGAGTGTCTTCCGCCCCTGCCATATTCCAAGGGGTGATGAACCAGATTTTGCAAGGTATTGAAGGGGTAGTATGTTATTTGGATGACATTAATTTCAGCACCAAATAGGCAAATTCATAATAACATATTGAATGAAGTCCTCAAACGGCTAGAGAAGCACAGAGTACGAGTGTCTGCTCGTAAGTGTGACTTATTTAAAAGCTCAGTGGAGTACTTAGAGTACAGAGTAGACAAAGATGGTTTACATCCAACCATGGAAAAATTGGATGTGATCGGAAATGCACCCACTCCCAGGAATGTCATTGAACTTCGTTCATTCTTGGGTCTTTTGAACTATTATGGGAAATTCCTACCAAATTTGGCTACAGTATTACATCCACTGAATGAACTATTGAAAAAACAGGTCCATTGGAAGTGGTCAAAAGAGTGCGATACAACCGTCAAGGAGTGTAAAAGCAAATTGGTAGAGAGCACCATGTTAGTTCACTATGACATATCTAAGGAAATTAAGCTAGCATGTGATGCCTCTCCATATGGAGTTGGGGCAGTGATCTCTCATGTATCAAGTAGAGGGGAGGAGAGACCAATTGTTTTTGCTTCACGCACTCTCAGTGCCAGTGAGAGTAATTATGCACAAATTGAAAGGGAAGCTTTGGCATTAATTTTTGGGGTCAAGAAGTTTCACAAATACTTGTATGGTCGCAAGTTTACCATCGTTACGGACCATAAGCCCCTAACAGCAATCCTCCATCCAAAGTCCCCAGTTCCAACATTAGCTGCAGCCCGAATGCAGAGATGGGCTTTGATTTTGTCAGCATATCCATGTGATATTGAATACAGACGATCAGCTGATCACAGTAATGCTGATGCAATGTCTAGATTGCCTTCCCCAGCACAAGTTACACTCGACAGGGAAGAAGTGTTTTATTTTTCATACATTGATGAACTGCCAGTCACAGCTGAAGAGATTGGTAGAGCAACCAAACGTGACCCAGTGATGTCAAAGGTGTATGAGTATATTGCAAATGGATGGCCAAACCAGGTAACAGACAAAGATACACATCCATTCTTCATTCATAGGAATGAATTATCAGTCGATAAAGATTGTATCATGTGGGGTGCAAGAGTGGTTATACCAAATAAATTCAGGTCCAAATTATTAGGAGACCTCCATGACTAGCACCCGGGAATGTGCTTGACCAAGAATTGTGCACGCAGTTATTTATGGTGGCCAGGTCTTGATAAAGATATAGAGTACATCGTGAGTCAGTGTACGACATGTCAATCGGTAAGCAAGCAACCACCACCAGTACCATGGAAATGGCCTCCCAGGGTGTGGCAAAGGCTACATATTGATTTTGCTGAGTTAGAAGGACAACAATTGTTCATTGTGATTGATAGCCATTCAAAGTGGGTTGAGGTGTTCCCAATGTGGAAAATAACAACAAGTAAAACATTGGACATTTGACGTAAATTATTTTCTTCATTTGGCCTCCCTGAAGAAATTCTTTTGGATAATGGACCACAATTTCGTTCAGAAGAATTTGCACAATTCACGAGCAAAAATGTTGTGAAACATACCAAGGTTCCACCATACCATCCTGCTTCAAATGATGCAGCAGAGCGCACTGTACAAATTGTAAATCGTGCCCTCATAAAACAAATGTTAGTTCCAAATCCAAGGAAACGACAGTTGTCATTGGATCACAACTTGGCTAATTTTTTGATTACATATCGAAATACTCCTCATACAACTACTGGTAGAACACCAGCAGAATTGTTTCTCAAACGACAGCCACGAACCAGATTCTCGTTGTTAAAGCCAAATTTGGCACAGTCCGTAGAAGAGACACAATTAAGACATAAAGAGAATCATGATAGAGGTAGAGTAAAAGAGAGAAGTGTGAAATTAAACCAGAAGGTGAGAGTGAAGAACCATCACCATAAATGGTTAAATTGGTTACCAGGAAGAATGCTGAAGATATGTGGTCATCGCACATATTTGATAAAGATGTTTGATAATGGACAGGTTAGGTTTGTTCATATTGATCATATTTTACCTACAGATATGGAAGGAGTTGAAGGTGGGAATGATTCAATTATTTCTGACTCTTCAGATAGTTTTGATACACCAGTAGCAAATCCTAAATCCAATGTACTGGAAACAAATCCAGGAGAGAATCAGAATGAAAGTCTGAGTCCGAGTCAGGAAAACAAAGAGCCTGAAGTTAGAGTGAGTTCAAATGAAAATCAAGGAAATTCCATGGAGGAAAACATTCCTCAGGATGAGCCTCAAATGAGTTTAGATTCAACAACATGTTTGGAAGGTTCTGTTCGAGAGCGAAGGTATCCTCTTCAAAACCGGAAACAAGTGGTAAAGTTAAATTTGTAAATATGGAAAAAAATAAGTTTATAGCCTGTGTTATGTATAAACATGAAAGTTATGTATGATGTTTGTTATAATAACTTCTTCATTAAGGAAGGAGAAGTGTAATGTCTGTAAGCTTGTAATGTTTGTAGCGCCACACTGTGGATGTGGACGTATTGTGTACTGCAATTGCAGAGTTAATTATTAACCAGAACCAGGCAGATTTCCGGAGACTTCCGACAGAGCTGCTTGCCATGTAGGGAGCTGTGTGTGCTGTGCTCTGTGAATATATCACAGGTGACTTGAAGTGCTAAGGGTGTGCATAAAGCCAATGGAGCCGATGAATCAGTCCAGCACTAAAAGGACAAAGTTACTGCTTTAAACTGCCTAACACAAGCAAAGGCTGGAAAAGGAGTCCACAAATATAGCAAGAGAACTAAAGAGAGGCTGGAAACTGGAAATAAAATAATTATTGACACCATGGCCCCAATATTTACTGGGAGGCAGGAGGGTGCGGAGTAAACCCGGCATGGCTGGGAACATGGAGATCCAGCCAAATCTAATTGCAGGACCTCATAATAGTTTTTGATTCCATTTGCTGCCTGGCAGCCAGCCAATTTGAGAGGCTGGCCGACTGCCGGGCGGGAATATCAGCAGCAGGAGGCCACAGACCCCGGCTATTGGGAGGGGAGGAGCTTGCAGATCAGTGCTAGGTGGGGGAGATCGCCGATCGCGGCAGAGGCTACAGAGAGGACAGAAGGGAGACTGAAAGTTTGCTTGAGGTGGCCTGGGGGCAGGACTCCCACTCCTCCTGGCCCATGAGGAGTGCTATAAAAATCAGTAACCTGCTGGAGCTGGCAGCTCCCGCCTCCATTTCGTTGCAGGGTTTCCCGAGGCCTGGGAAACCCAGCCAGCAGCAGTTAAATTTAAACCAGGCTCCTGATTGCATGGTGTGAACCTGATTTAAATATGTGAATGAAGTATCCTGCCTCTTCAAGACAGGACACTCGCACACCTCGCTACCCACTGCCGCAAAAATGGTGGCAGGCTTGTACACAGCGGGTTACGGTCACGTTTCATGTTTTTTAGGATTTAATCTCTCCCTGACTTCCTCCCACCATCGTGGGGGGGCGCGCGGGGGTTACTATCATGGCCCATGAGTCAGGCCTGTGACATAACTAGACGATGAAAAATGTTGCACTGCTTTGAGCAAAACCTTGAGGGAAACAAAGAGATTCCCGAATATATGTGAAGAAACAAGATGAATGATGGCGAACACATTAGTCTCTGCTAGAGGGTGATTAGCCGGCAAAAAGAACTAGGATATAATTTTACATTCTGTGATTCATTGAACTGTCTTCCACAGAAACCTGACATTCTAAAATTGTACGGCAGCTTAAAGGAATAAAAAACTAAAATGTCAGAAATTCTCATCATCACAGGTTCAATCTGTAAACACAATGTTTGTTCTTATCAGTATAAATCTATGGACAGAGTACTTTGTACAAAACAAAAATGAACTTGCGAGAAGGTAGACAAAAATCAGTGAATAGGATGTTCCTTTGGAGAGGCAAAAACTAAAAACTAAATTGTATACAGAGAAAAACAGAAAAGAGTGGGAACAGCCTGTTGGTGAAGGAGGGGAAAGAAAAATAGACAGGACTCCTGTTCCGGCTTGCTATGTGGTGACCCGTCCTGGAAAGGTCTGAGTGTTAAACTCGGAGCAACTTGTTTCTTTTCAAGATTTTGACTTTAAACACTGGTTAAACATTACAACAGTGACTTCAAAAGTACTTCATTGTCTGTATAGCGCTTTGGGACGTCCGGTGGTCGTGAAAGGCATTATATAAATACAAGTCTTTTCTTTATCCTTTAAACTTTTTAAACTAGTCATTAGTTTGACTTTGCTGTAAACTTTCAGGTTTCACTTTGAAATATAGAGTTTTTTATTTGTTCTCAGAAGGTGGCTGACACTGGCTAGGCCACATTTATTGTTCAACCCTGATTGTCCTGAGGAGGTGGTGCTGATCCTTCTCCTTGAACCACTGCAGTCCTTGTGGTGCGGGTGCTCTCACAAAGATGTTAGGTGGAGAATGTCAGGATTTTGAAACCAACCCTAAGTTACTATTGACTGCATAAATAAATGCACTTTCATTTGTTTCATCTTTGAAAGAACATGTATTTATATATTGCCTTTAATGTAAAGAAAAATCCCAAGGCACTTCACGAATAGGGGTAAAGAAATCAGACACCGGATCAGCATGGGAGATATTAGAATGGTGACCAAATGCTTGGTCAGAAAGATGGGTTTTGAAGAGGTTTTTAAAATTAGAGAGACAGGTTTAAGGAAGGAGGACCAAGTTAGCTAAAAGCTCTGCCACCAATGGTGGGGTGAAGGGGCAAGATGCACAAGAGGCCTGAATAACGGGAAAGGAGCACATGGAGGGAGCATTTAGAAGAAGATTGCAGAGAGACAGTGGGCTAAGGTCATGAATTTATAGCCGAGAATAAAGATTATGATCTTATTCCATTGGGAGCTAGTGTAGATCAGCAAGGATGGAGAGATGGGTGAATGGAATTTTGTGAAGGATAGAATCACCATCAAGGCAAGAGACTAATATTGGTTCAATGGCAAGTGTAAAAAGGCATGCCAGGAACAGAACCAAGTATTCCTTAGAGTGAGGCACTAACTAGTTATTCAACTACCAACATACCAAAAGCAGCAGCCTACAGACAGAGTTAAGTGGTCTGACAAACAATAGATTAGAGCGATACTGTTTAGCCGTACCACATCCAGCCATCATCTTCATCATAGGCAGTCCCGCGAAACGAGGATGACTTGCTTCCATGCCAAAAAGGGATGAGTTCACGGGTGTTTCAACGAAGGACCTAATATTCCAGGTCCCAAACTACATCCTGAAATGTGGAAGATGCCTGCATTTGGATTTTTTTAACGTGTAGTGGCCATTGCACATCAGCCACCACACGGGCTTGACAGAGCTAGGTCCTTATCCAGTGGCAAGGGTTAACCAAGGTGACTGGAGATCTGCTCTGCTGCACGGGCCTAGTGCACACACATATCGCAGTGTGGGCTGGCCCATGCTGCCCCTAGGCCCCTGGCCCCAAACTCACGCCTCTCCGGGGCCCCGATCACATCCCTCTGCAATCTCTCGCCGCTCCTTCGGCCTGACCTCGCCGCTCCTGCTGTATCTGCCCACGCTCCAATCACTGATCTGGACCTTGCTGATGTCCCTCTTCACTGCTGTTCCTCCTGCACCAGCTCGCGCTGCTCCCTGAAGTAGTATGGCTCCACGCCGCTCCCGGGGCCTCCACGCTACTCCCGGGGCCGCTCGCCGCTCTTTTATGGCCCCGATCTGCCACTGATGTTCTCAAGCAGGTCGGGGCCTCCACACTACTCCCGGGGCCGCTCGCCGCTCCTTTTATGGCCCCGATCTGCCACTGATGTTCTCAAGCAGGTCGGGGCCTCCACACTACTCCCGGGGCCGCTCGCCGCTCCTTTTATGGCCCCGATCTGCCACTGATGTTCTCAAGCAGGTCGGGGCCTCCACGCTACTCCCGGGGCCGCTCGCCGCTCCTTTTATGGCCCTGACCTGCGTGACATCCAGTCAAGCATGGTGGTGAATAACCAGACAATTAACATGAGAAGAGGGTTCCATGAACATTTCCATCATTAATCCTAGTGCAACCCAGCACATGAGTGCAAGGGACAAAGCTGAAGTGTTTGTAGGCTTCTTTCGCAGTAATGGGATAATATATTACAATCTTGATCAACTACTTTGAATTTTGTAGGTGTTCCACCATTGACTGGCTCTGGAACAGTCATAATGATTGTTGATGACCTCAATGATAACACTCCACTCTTTGACCGAAGTCTGTACACTGTCACTGTCAGTGAAGCTGCCCCCATTGGTGTAACGGTTTTAACGATCCATGCTGTTGATCCAGATGCTGGAGAGAATGGACAAATCAGGTATGATATCATATCAGTTTTGCTGATCACCGCACAGGGACCCATCTGAGAAATTTTACATGTTTGTTAAAATCTGAAATGTTCATACAATGGTAACTTCCCGCTATCTTTCCATCCATCTGTTTGCCTGTCAATATTAACTTGTTTATTTCAATAATTAAAAAATCTTGCTTGCTTTCTGCTTATCCTTCATAACTGAGCCATGCCTAAAACTATTAACATTTGTGTGTTTGTAAGAAGCATTTTACCATCTCAAAATTATTAAAGCGTATCAATAGTTTTATATTTAAACGAAGGAAATGTCCTGACCTCATCTGCACCTGTCTAAAATATACAACTACCTGCAAGCATCAATGTGTCTCATTCACAAATCTGTTAGAGGTGACATTTTGGGATTTTCACCAAGCTGAACAAGTGATTTCACTTCAATAGCCCTGTGGTTCCTTTGAAAAAATGGGCATCTTAAGAGCAGCATCTGTAAATATTCCACAGTTTAGAAGGAACTTACATTATAAACACATGAGGGAGAAAGGAATTGTAGGTTATGTTAATAGGTTTAGATAAAGGAGGGTAGGAGAAGGGTTGTGTGAAGCATAAACAACAGCATGGATCAGTTGGGCCGAATGGCCTGTTTCTGTGCTGTACGTTTTATGTAATTCTATGTAGTCACTTAAAAACACTTTATCAGACTTTAACTAAGCTTTATATTTGTAAGAATCCTAACTTATTTCGATATTAAGGAAGTTGCTTCAATAAATTCATTTTGATAAAATTATCATTGCCCACATCTCAGCATTATTCACTTTCAGCTGGGTGGGAATAGTTTTCAATGTTATTTTGTTCAAGTTTACAAAAGACATACTTTGCAAGTGGTTTCTTTGTTTATTTCTAAAGCACCACATACGCACGCACATACACTCCCTCAACCACATGCACTTACCCTTTAATCTCTTTAGATTCAGTCAACTGATTCAACAGTTCAACCTTTGCTTATAACCTTCAAGTTGCAGACTAATTGCTTATTGTTAACTGATGCTTACTCATATTAAGAAAACATCTATTAATTCCTGTAGGCAAATGTATTATTATATTTCCTCGGTAAGCATTATAGTGTGTCATTGCTTGTTATGTTATATATAACATCACAGTTCTGTGCCTTCATTGTGAATTCCGAACTATGTGTTGCCTATGTGTATAAACTGCAGTATCATTGTATTGATATCTTTTGCATTTGCTCTGTAAATCATACAGTTAGCCTGGAATTTCCAGCCCCGGGTGCATTTTAACAATGTAAATCGGGTGGCCAGTAGTAGAAAGAGCAAAAACTCCATTCCACATGAACTCCACCCACTTTTTTACTCAGCCTATTTTCTAGCATCATTTCCATTGGCCAGTGAAGCACCCGTCCATACGTGGGCAGCTAAAGGCAAACAAGATATTTAATGGCATGGTGATGGAGATTTAATTACTTACCTGTCTCAATTACAGCTAGTCACATGCTCACCTGTACAAACCAAGAGGCCGAAATTGCCCCTTTGCTCAGGGCCAGTTAGCCAGCACTAATGGCGCACTAATGAGTTATGCGCGGGCGTGGCAGTCACAATGGTCACCTCTTCGCCAATGGCGCTACGGCTTTGCGCTCCGCTCCAGTGTTGCTCGTGATGCTCCTCCCCGCATGGTGATGGAGGTCATCACCATGCGCATCGCCTCGTGCCCACCTCGGAAGCTTAAGTTACCCCGCGCCCCTCCAGCTAACACTTGTCAATGCCAACGATAGCTTTTGCTGTCGGTTTGAAGTCGTCAGGCTGCAGCGCCAGTGAGATATTTTTTGTCGGCCAAATTTTCCCACACTTTGAAATTATTTTGTGTTTTGGTTCTGCCACGGCCAACATTGATTGCTGGGCAAAAGCAAAATACTGTGGATGCTGGAATCTGAAATAAAAACAGAAAATGCTCTAAATCCCAGTGGGGTCAGACAGCATCTGTGGAGAAAAAAACACAATGTTTTTCTTTCCACAGATGCTGCCTGATCCATTGATTGCTGGGCCTCAGTTTCCTTTGGCTTCAGTCAGCTCCATCTGCAAATCATGAACTCTGTGCTGGCAATGGACCATCTCCTGCATCTTCAACATCGGAGAATGGTTCGGAGAAGACAACAGCGCCATCATTTAGCCAGGCAGAAGCATCGGGAGAGGGAAAGAGAAAGGTTGCCACTAGGAGAGGCACCTGCACTGGGAGGGGCCCATGAAGAGGCCCATGGAGAAGCCATGGCGAGGCCCATGCTCTGAGGATCAAAGAGAGCAACAGGGAGAGGGACAGACAGAGGCAGATGGAAAGGCACAGGGAGTGGCTAAAGGAGCAACAGGCAGAGGCAGAGCAACAGGAGGATGCACAGGGACAGCAACAGCAGGACCAATATCAGGAGGTCCATAAGGATGTGGGCAGAGGAAGACCTTTACACAGACATGGCAACAGAAGGCCGTATGCACCCAGTGTGTTTCGCCAAAAGTTTCCCTCCATCCACTTCACCGAGGAGCAGTGTGTCTGAAGGGTGCAATTTACAAAAGAAGTGGTGACGGAGCTGTGCCATCTGCTGCAGCCAGACCTTGAGCCTCAAACAAGGGTGAGGACGGCTCTCTCAGTGGCAGTGAGGGTCACCATCGCCTTCAATATCTTTGTCAGTGGATCTTTCCAGGGAACCACAGCAGGCATCTCTAACATCTCGCAGTTTGCCGCCCATTGCTCCATTTGTGATGCCACAGATGCTCTGTACAGAAGGAGGATGGAATACATCTCATTTCCCATGACCAGACAGAAGCAGCTGCAGCGGTCAATTGGCTTTGTCAGGATAGCGGGCTTCCCCATGATGCAGGGTGCCTTAGACTGCACACACGTCACCTTGAGGGCTTCGCATCACAATCCTGAGATCTTTCAAAACCAAAAAGGATACCACTCACTCAATGTGCAGGTGGTGTGTGACCACACATGCACAATAATGGCCATCAATGCCCACTATCCTGGCAGCAGTCACGATGCCTTCATCCTGTGCCAGACCGGTGTGCCAGCTCTGTTCCAGCCACCTAATGCAGCTCCCGGCTGGCTCCTCAGAGACTAGGGCTACCCGCTATGCTCCTGGCTCATGACTCCCCTCCTCAGCCTCACTATTCCGGCCCAGCACTCTTACAGTGACAGTCATGCCGCCACCAGGTGCATCATTGAGCAAACCATCAGAGTGCTGAAACAACGGTTCCACTGCCTTGACCACTCAGGAGGAGTCCTGCAGTACTCACCTGACTGGGTGTCCCTATTCATCGTCATCTGCTGCATGCTTCACAACCTGGCAATTATGAGTGCACAGCCATTGCCAGAAGACATATATCTGTTGCACCCCAGGAAGAGGAGGAGCTCAGGATCAGGGGGCGGAGCTGCAGGATGAGGAGGAGGAGCTGCAGGAGGAGGCACTGCCAGCAGGCAGGAGGTGCCGACACCGTCCTGATCTCTCGCCACTTACCGCTTCCATTATGCCTCCCCATAAACACATCAATGAGCCCTTCCTTCCATACCACCTGCCCAGCAATGAAATAAGATACAAGACCAAACAGATTTCATGAACAAAGTGCAGAAATTACAAACTTCCTCCCGCCCATCTCGGCCGGCGGTAACTTTTCAGGTAATTCAAATTATGCGCCCCAAACCCAGCACGGGGCAATTTTGGCCCCCAGGTGTCTAGTATTTCTAGACTCTAGAGAAAAGGCAGAAATTAATTTAAAGAGTCCAGCATCTAGATTGGTATAGTTTCTAGAAACCTTACATCTGATTTGAGTTTGTTGTTTTTTTTCTTGGAGTGGGGGTGGGGGGTTGTATTCACTGTTGTTAGCTACTTGCCCATCTGTCTTTGTGATAGGAGGCTCCTGAGATAAGGGAAGTGGAGGCATTGACGATGAGATCCAACACCGCCTCCAGTGCGCCAGTGCAGCCTTCGGCTGCCTAAGGAAAAGAGTGTTTGAAGACCAGGCCTCAAAACTGTCACCAAGCTCATGGTCTATAGGGCTGTTGTAATACCCACCCTCCTGTATGGCTCAGAGACGTGGACCATGTACAGTAGACACCTCAAATCGCTGGAGAAATACCACCAGCGATTTCTCCGCAAGATCCTACAAATCCCCTGGGAGGACAGCTGCACGAACATTAGTGTCCTCGTCCAGGCCAACATCCCCAGCATTGAAGCACTGACCACACTTAATCAGCTCCGCTGGGCAGGGCACATAGTTCGCATGCCAGACACGAGACTCCCAAAGTAAGCGCTCTACTCGGAACTCATCAAACAAGCCAAAGGCAGGTAGAGGAAACGTTACAAGTACACCCTCAAAGCCTCCCTGATAAAGTGCGACATCCCCACTGACACCTGGGAGTCCCTGGCCAAAGACCGCCCTAAGTGAAGGAAGTGCATCCCGGAGGGCGCTGAGCACCTCAAGTATCGTCGTCGAGAGCATGCAGAAATCAAGCTCAGGCAGCGGAAGGAGCATGCGACAAACCAGACTCCCTGCCCACCCTTCCCCTCAACCACTGTCTGTCCCACCTATGACAGAGACTGTGGTTCTCGTATTGGACTGTACAGCCACCAAAGAACTCATGCTAAGAGTGGAAGCAAGTCTTCCTCAATTCCGAGGGACTGCCTATGATGATGATTAGCTTTGAAGCTTCCAATTCCATAACCCCCAATTTCAGACAGGGCACAATAAGTTCTCCACTGGGAATTCCATTTGTCTTTGCTTTTTGTGGATGGGGATCATGTCCAGCAGAAATTCCAGGCAGCTATCTTTACAGCATATAAAGCTGTAATAAAGTATAGTAGTATTAGGCAGTCCCTCGTATAGAGGATGACCCACTTCCACACCAAAAAGGGATAAGTTCACAAGTGTTTCAATGAGGGACTTGACATTCTAGGTCCCGAACTACATGCTGAAGGGTGGAAGATGCCTGTGCATGGATTCTTTTAACGTGGGATGGCTGTTGCACACCAGCCACCACATGGGCTTGACAAAGCTAGGTCTTGATCCAGTGGCAAGGGTTAACCAAGACGACTGGAGACCAAGCTCTGCTGCACAGACCTAGTGTGTAAGCATGCTCCTACTATCCATAGGTCGCAGTATGGGCTGACCCGTGCTGCCTCTGGGCCCTCGCCTCTTCTGGGCCCTGAACCCTCGCCTCTCCTGGGCCCTGATCACGATGGTCCAGGGCCCTGATCTATCACTGCTCCTCCGCCCCGATCAAAAATCGAGCAGTCAGAAACAGGACATCAATTAGTCTCCTCTTATCTTGGAGACATCAAATATCGACACTGTTATTTGAAATATCAAAATATTAAACTCCATATTTAATATTTTGTAATAAAGTATAACTTCTACATAAGACTTTACAGTGAACAGAAACGCTACATATTATAAATGTTACTACTAAATTGTTCAGATTGTACTCATTTCATTTCTAGTTACTCAATGGAAGGTGGAGTGTCTCCGTTCTCTATTGACCCAATCAGTGGAGAAATTGTCACGACTTTTGCTTTGGACAGAGAATTTCAAGCAAATTATACATTGATTGTTCTAGCTAATGACAAAAATGACATACAGCCCTCGTCCAGTTCAACCTCGGTGTTCGTCATAATAGGGGATGTTAATGATGAGCCGCCTCAGTTCCTGAATGACCCATATGTTGCTAATGTCCCTGCAATACTAAATGAAGGTAAGTTCCTGAACTGAATCTAAGTATTCATATGAAATAAAGACATTTTCATAACTGCAGTCTTTGGTAGTTCCTTTAATTATGCTTATATATGGCTTTGTGATATAAATATCTTCCCAAAAAGACATTAAAAACAACAACTTGGATTTATGTAATGCCTTTAAAGTAGAAAAAAATCATTTTAAGGCACTTCATAGAGGTATAGTGAAAAGTGAATACTGACCCAAAGAGAGACAGATTAAATGGGAAGAGAAAGGTGATTAAGAGGGAAAAGAAAGGTGTTGGAGAGGTAGAACTGGGTGTCATCAGTAATCAGCGTACATGTAGAAGCTGACCTTCATGATGTCAGATGATGTAGTTGAGGAAGAAGAAAGGTATAAAGATGGATTCTTGGGGGACTCCGGAGGTGACAGCGTAGGGATAGGAAGGGAAGTCATTGCTAAATATACTCTGGCTAAGATTGGATAATTAAGAATGGAATCAAGTGAAAACGGTCATGCTGAGATGGACAACGGAGGAAAAGTGTTGGTGGATGATAATGTGGTTAACCATATTGAAGATTGCAGAGGTCAAGGAGGTCTAAGTGGAACAATGTACTACAGTCACAATCATAATGAATGTGATGCATGACTTTCGGTGCAATGAATGGGGCGGAAACTAGATTGAACCGATTCAGTTGTGGAAGAAATAGGCGCCAACCTGGAAGGCAACCACACATTTGATGACCTAAGCTTTCCTAAAAAGTTTAACAGGATAGGATTGATATCTACATCATCAGCAACATCAGTCGGTCATTTCAAATCCCAGTAAAAGCCAACAATTTTGCCTGACTGTCAGGAATGTAATATATTTGTCCTTTTGTACAGCAGTAGTGATGAAACCTGACCCCCAACACTGAAGTGCTAAAGTTTCTGGTGCCAGGGTGAGATTCTGTGTTTTGAATGCTTTCAGCACATTAGAAGTATGTCTGGGCACCTTCTTCCCTCAGAATTCTCACCAGAAATTTTAGCTGGACAATTCTGGAGGAACAGATTGGCAAATTCATGTCAGAAGAAAAATGTACTTTATAAAGGGGGGTCGCTTCAAAAAATTACAGAAAAAAATTGAATGTGCAGATTTTCAAGTCCAACCCTCAGACCTAGCCTGGAACCCCAGGTGGATCCCACAACTGCCAGTGAGTTAGCCAGTACATCTTATTTGAGTCCCTAAAAAGGCCCAGGTGCAGGAACTCGAATATTCAGGGTCCAATTCCCTCTTCTGTCAATGGCTTTAGAAGGGGCAGGAGTAGGTCTGCCCCCATAAGGCACCTGGATCTGAAATCTAAGTGGACTATCATATTAACCAGTATGATCTTATTAAGTTTGTTTATAAAACAAATATACTGGATATATTTTTATTGAATCTCTGCTTTTAACTCTCCCAACAGGATCAATTGTTTATGCTGTAACAGCAAAGGATGAAGATGCCGGGATAAATGCTGACCTACGCTTTTCTTTATCTGGCCCAAATACAAACAAATTTGTTATTGACCCACTTAGGGGTGTGATTTTTGCACAACATCTATTGAAAGGACCAATGGATATTACAATAAATGTTAATGTAACTGATGGAGGAATAGATCCAAAAATGGACAGTACAACAATTACAGTGCGATTTCAAAGCACCACTGACTTCCCCCAAATATCTGTGGATAACAAAGTACATGTTTACCCAGAAGATCAAGCTGTAACTACTGTGATTTCTAAAGTCAGTGCCCTAGGCAAAGATAAAGGAGAAGTCAGACCTATTTTCTTTTATCTTGCAGCGGGCAACTTTGGAGATGTGTTTCAAGTCAATCAACTAACAGGAGAATTGATTATAAAAAAAACACTCGATTTTGAGATTACAAAGCATTACCAGCTTTGGATTGAAGCCAGGGATTCAGGTTCACCACCATTTTCTTCCTATGCCAGAATAGACGTCAATGTTACAGATGTAAATGACAATTTTCCTGAATTCCAGCAGAGTGTCTACAGATGTGAAATATATGAGAATGTTCCAGCCGGCAACGTCTGCAATGTGTCTGCAACTGATTTGGATTCTGCTCTGAATGGGTTGTTAGAATATAGTATTTTTGATGGAAATGCTAATGATGCATTTAATATCGATAGTTCCACTGGAGTCATAAGAACTTCTCGGATATTAGACAGAGAACGGATGGCAACATATACATTAACACTCGAAGCAAAAGACAAAGGAAGTAACTCCAAAACAGGCACTGCAACAGTCATCATCTCTGTTCTAGATAAAAATGACAATGCTCCTCGGTTTCCCCAAATCTTCCTTGCACACGTTGCAGAAAATGCTCCAGTTGCTTTTACCATTGTACGAATTACCACCACAGATGAAGATATTGGTGTGAATGCTATTAGTACCTACAGTATTTCAGATCAGACAGCAAGCCTGCCATTTTGTGTGGATCAAAGTACTGGAGATTTAATTGTGACAAGGCCATTGGACAGAGAAACAACAGATTGGTATATTTTAAGAGTGCATGCCAATGATTCTGCATGGGATGTAAACACAGATGTCACTATATTTGTCACTGATACAAATGACAATGCACCACAATTTACTGAGCCATTTTACAGTCCAATTGTTCCAGAGCCTAAAGGGAAAGACATTCTTGTTCTGAAAGTATCTGCCACTGACCCTGATTTGGAATGCAATGGAAACATTTTCTACTTCCTTCAATCTCCAAATGAATTCTTCAGAATGAATGCAACTACTGGCGAGATCTTTACGAAGCAGTTAATTTCATTTAAACACTCAGATAACATCAGCAGTGACCAGAACAAAATTAAGTTTGCTGTAATTGCTTCAGATCTTGGTGAGCAACCAAATCTAAGTAAGACAACTGTGGTAATTAATATTGTAGCTCACAATGATCATTCACCCAGATTTTTGCCACACAGACAGTTGACTCCAGTTCCTGTGAATTTAGCTTTTGGCACCAAGGTGGCCAAACTAATTGCACTTGATGAAGACTTGTATTCAAATGGAAAAGTAGAATATTATATCACTGGAAATAATGGTTCATTTCTTTTTGGTATTGAGCAGGATAGTGGTTGGATTTTTGTTATTAACTCTCTAGCTACAAGTCTGAATAAAGTGTTCACTGTATCAGTAACAGCAACTGATGAAGGCACACCACCTCTTTCCTCTAATACTACAGCCAACTTTGTGATCACTGAAGAAAATAGATTTACTCCACAATTTTCTACTCTAGAAGTGAGTTTTTCTATTCCTGAAGACCAGTCTTCTGGTTCTGTTATTGGTAGTCTTACTGCTTCTGACGCTGACCAAGGGATAAATGGCCATATAATGTACTCTATTGTGGCTGGCAACGATGGAGGATATTTTACTATTGGAAACACCACTGGGTTGCTAACTTTAGTTAGAACTTTAGATTTTGAAATGGATTCTGTTTACAGCCTTCAGATTTATGGCCAAGATGATGGATGGATCTCAAAGACTGGTTCCGTTAATGTTGTTATACGAGTTGAAGATGTCAATGACAATCCTCCAGCATTTTGTGACAATGTGTTTTTTGCAACTGTGGCAGAGAATTCTCCATGTGGCATCACAGTCCTTAAAGTAAATGCAACAGACAATGACTCTGGAATCCATGCTGAGATAAATTATGTTATTGAGGATGGGTGTACAGAAGTGTTTTTTATAGATCTACAGACTGGTATAATAACTGTGCAAGAAATTTTAAATTTTGAGTTGCAACAGTTCTATGAAGTAACTGTCAGAGCGTTTAACACTCATGACAGTGATCAGTTCAGTCTGGCTAAAGTATATGTTAATGTCACAGGGGTGAATGAATACATTCCTCAATTTGATAAAACACAGTATAACTTTACAGTCTCAGAGAATGCACTTAAAGGAACTATTGTAGGCTGCGTGACTGCAATCGATCATGATCTTGGTTTTGATGGCGTGGTTAACTACTTACTTGTAGGAGAAAGCAAAGAGCGAGGCTTTCAGATTATTGACAACACTGGGGAGGTAGCTGTCTCTGATAACATGAAGCTGCATGGTGGTAGTCAAGTTCTTCTTCGAGTGCTTGTTAAAAATGCTGGAAGAATACATGGTTTTGATGTAGATGAAGCACTAATTAATATTACTATTCTTGATGGTAATGATGCCCCAGTATTTAAATCTGCTGTCTATCGGACCCATGTTAGAGAAGATGCACTTGTTAGTACTTCAGTCATAACTCTGTTGACCGATAACTCAGATACCATTCTAGAGTGGAATCAGCTCGTGATTACAATTAAAGATGGAAACAAAAACAATTCATTTTCTATCAATTCTAGAACTGGTGAAATATTTATTGCATCTTCCCTTGACAGGGAGACCATACCATTTTATAACATGACCATCATTGCATTTGATAGAGGGGCCAGCCCAGCAACAGATAGCACCCAACTGGTGATCATAGTTGATGATGTTAATGATAATGGTCCCATTCTTGTTAGTACTGAAGGGTATGTAATGGAAAATCAACCTCCTGGCACACAAATTATTTCCCTGAATGCCACAGATTTGGACCTACCTCCCAATCAAGGGCCATTCAGTTACCACCTAGCAGATAACAATGTCAGTAGTTTTGTTGCATTGTCTCCAGCTGGTGTTCTGTCCACTAAGAAAATGATTGACAGAGAACTTGTTAGTGAGTTATATTTGCCTATAATCTTGCACGATTCTGGAATCCCACCAATGTCTTCAATGAGTATTTTTCATGTCCTTGTTCTAGATCAAAATGACAATCCTCCTCTGCCCAGAAACCTTTATATTCAAGTCAATTATTATGGTAACTATTTCCCTGGTGGCAAGGTAGGTAGTGTGAAGCCAGAAGATCCAGATGTGTCAGATATATTCAACTGCAGCATCGTAACCAATTCCACCACCAGTTTTACTGTAGCAGCAGACTCCTGTGAACTGCTATCTGGAAAACAACGATACGAAGAGGACTTCAATCTCACAGTTAAGGCAAATGACAATGTTCACAGTGCCGTCTCCAGCAGTATTCATATCAACTATAGACATTTTAACAATGCCACAATTGACAATAGTGTTCTTCTTCTGTTCACACTCTCCGTTAAGGAGTTTCTGGATAAAAAATATCTACATTTGGTCAAGGCTATTGATGATCTCCTAAGCAAAAATAACACAAAACTGTATGTCTTTGGGATGGTGCCCGTGAGTCATCAAGCTCTCTTGATGACAGCTATTAAAAATAACAATGGGCAGGATCTATCTAGGAGCACTGTGATTGATTTTTTCACAGATCACAAAGAATGGCTTACGACTCATGTTGGAATCACAATTTCTGCAGTTGGTTATGATCCTTGTGCAACAAACCCTTGTCGCCATGGTGCTGTCTGCACAAAGCAAACTGGTGTCAGCTTAGACACTGTAGTTCTAGAAAGTTCTTCTGTCATTTTTCTGAGTCACGTCCTACTGGGACCCTTTAACTGCAGCTGCCCAAACGGGTATGTTGGTCAGTTGTGTGAGTTGGACATTGATGAATGTCAAGCTGCCCCATGTAATAATCATGGAACGTGCTTGAACTACCCAGGAGGATTCTCTTGCTCTTGTCCTGAAGGCATAGCCGGTCCCCTTTGTAAAACAGATATCAATGAATGCCAACAAAACCTGTGCCAGAATGGAGCTACTTGCCTGAATATGCCTGGAGCATTTCTATGTATATGTCCTCCAAGTTATACAGGTAATAATGACAATAACTAAACTTTTTTTTAGACAAAGCTAATAATGTACACAGAATATTTACTGGCAAAAGTAATCATTTATGTGATATGATAATTTTGTTTATGGAACATCATTTTACATATGATAAGTTCAGACTTTGACCATAATGAAAGTATATTCAAACTTTTTCATTTTATCGTTACATTTTTCTAATGTGACTCTTCCTATGCATGCACAATTCCATTCTATTGTGCATAATTTAAAAACTTTACTTTATCATTATGCTCAAGTAAAATTAGTATATACATATTGTATAGATCATCTCTGATCATGTCCTCATATTTCTTTCAACCTACCTGCCCCCTCTTCTCCTTCAATACGTATGGAAAAAACTCTCCCCTAGGTCCTTTACAACATCACACCCAAATTTCTCATTCCCTTATCATTTTCTCTTCACTTGTCATGAAACTTCTGCTGTTGTCGACTTACTCAAACACTTCCTTGCCTATGTAGTCAAAGCCTCTGTTTCCAGTAAAACAATCGCTGTCTCCCTCATCTCTCATGTCTCTGGTGTGGCCCCCATCTTCACTCCCTGAAGTCACAGTGGCACAAACTCAAAAATATCTGCCATGCAACTGACCTTGCCATTCATAGCCAGATCTGGCTTGACCACATCAGGCGCTACTCTGCTCCATTCTCCTCAGTCATAACCACCTGCTATTTCAGAATCATACTGTACAGGCTCTTTTTCACCATGATACACCATACCATAATTCTCTCTCTCTTGCTCTTCGATCCTCAGCTCAAACACAAATGTGAGTGGCTAATGAATTCCTTCATTATCGAGATCGAGACCATCCATCCAGATCACTCCATTGCATTCGCCCCTTTAGCTTTCCCAGCCACTTCAGTGTTCAAATCCTATCTTTCTATACTTCCTCTCCCATCTGCCCCCTACCTTCAGAAAAGTCATAAGAACCATTTACTTGTCCCTTTATACTCTTACCAAGCAATTCCTGATCAATCAAATCGCCTTCCTGGTCCCAATGTCAGTTCACATTTCAATTATTCTGCCTTGTCAAACAGTGTCACTTCCCCTTCAAATCCAAAACCTTCAAACTCTCTTTCTTCATAAAAGCCATTCCTCAACCAAGAAGTTAGGCCTGAATGCTACTCTTAAGCCACCTGCTGTGTGGCCTGAAAGAGTGGTCTGGGCATGGTTTGTTTTCTGGGTTTCTTTCCCCTTCTTCATATATTCTCATCTTCCCTCATCTTTCACCCTGACCATAAATTCTCTGTATGGTGTTTCATAGACACGAACTTGTACCTTACAACTCACTCACACCTCACATTAGTGTTTCATAAGAATTAGGAGCCATTAGTAGGCCATTCAGCCCCTCGAGTTTTGCAGTTTCAAGATGGTTCACTTTCAATATTGTATTCTAGTCAACATGTTAAAGTTATTTAAGAAAAATGTATTTAGTGGAGTAGACTATATTGTACTGCAATAATAATAATGTAAACAGAGGTTTGTTACAGGTAAATTGTGTCAAAATACTATGAACTACTGTATAATGTCACCTTGCCTGAACCATGGAAAATGTGTCAACCTTCCCAATGGATACAGTTGCAGCTGTCTATTTGGTATGTGCTCGTTTATGTCAACATTATCTTAATCTCAATTTGTATAGTAATGTAGATATTGTCAAAAGGAGCATTACCATAGAATCATACAGTATAGAAGAAGGCCATTCTCCCATCATACCTGTCCCACAGAATAGAATTAACTCCAGAAGACATTTTTCCATTTCCTGTCTGAGTGAGATTGCTAACGAAGTACCAGTTTTATATTGTGGGCTATTAGGAACTGGATACAGAGCCCCAAACTCATTTTCAGTAAAATCCTCCTTTTTATATGTTGGGAAGTGGTGACACAGGTAAAACATTATTTATTGTCCAATCCTGGTTGCCCTGAGGTCATTAAGAGTCAACCAAATAATGTGAGACTGGAGTCATACGTAGGCCGCACCAGGTTGGACATTAGTGAATCAGTTGGGTTTTCACAACAATCCATCATCTTTCATGACCACTGGTGCTAGCCCACAAATTATTGAATTAAATTTCATAATTTGTTATGATGGTACAGGTATTTGAACTCATATCTGAGTTGCTAGTCTAACACCATATCCACTTGGCTACATTAACCATACCCTTGTAGCTTTTGATACAGCAGACTATTATCCTATCAGGCTGAGCTGGACTTGAACCATGGACCCGAAATAGATGGGCAAGCATCAAACACATTCACCACCCAATCTGCTATAGGGCTATTAAAGTTTCTGAGACATAGGATAGATAGCTTGTAAATGTATTGAGGTATTTGATTGATCCTTCAAGAAATACATCAAGTGAAATAAATTTCGATTAGAACTGTGTATGATGTTGGGGCACCATAATGAGTTTCATCAAACACTCTGTTGCACACCAAAAGATCTATGTATTATGTTACAGAGCATTTATAATACCAGCTTCCAGTCCCACAGCTGTACAGAGAATCTTGTTTACATTGAAAGATGCATTATACAGCAGCCAATTCCATTCTAAAATAACTGAGCAGAAAATAGGAGATAGGTAGTTTCACAAGATTCCAGCAAGTGGAATGGGGATGGTAAAAATATTTTCAGAATATTGATATATTTGTGCATGCAGGTTTGTGTATGTCAGTGTTCAAGATTATTTACATGTTGATGGCAACTTCGTCAATGGATACATGGAGCTAGAAATTGCGTAGTGCCCCGTTTGCGGCGATGACTTTTGCGGGAGCGCAAAAGCACTGCCGGGTACTACCCAATTCTCGCAGCCGCAAACTTCCAGTTTAGCGCTCCAACAGGGAAGCGGAGTGCTAAATCAAGCACTACCACTTCCCTTGGAGCACTACACGAAGCAAGAGGGACGGTAGTAGCAGAGCACTGGACAATGTCTATTGCAGTGCTGCCGGAATCGGAGGCTCCTTCCCTTCCATAAAGGGGCCATTGCTGCAGGCTCTGCAATAAATCGAATCCCCTGGTCGCCGACGGCATCCGTGATTCGCGGTGATCAGTCCCAAGCACTCTAACAGGGCTAATCAATCATGGCAGAGGAAAATGTTAAAAAAATGCCCTGAGTGCTGAACAAAATTGTTTACCTGACTTCACTCTCAATACATTTAAATACCACTCCCCAAGCGGTCAGCCTACCTTACAACACCTCCTGCAGCTGTCGGTGTTGACAGAGGGTGGAACCGAAGTTCACATGTGGGGCAGTACCGGGGCTCTGCGCAGCAAATGACATCACGATCCCTGGGGCGCTGGAGATCATGGCGTTAGGGTTTACTGCCACCGCTAACCTGCAAGGCAAGTTCGCGGGCATCAGTACTCTCGCAGAGCCGGTACTGGTCGCAGAGCTGATAGCGCCTCATTATCACCCCCCCAGAGGCACTAACGGGAGGCGCAAAGGAGACCAATTTCTCCCCATGAGGTCTGTGCAAACGAGCCAGACCAAACCACTTAGCCTGTATGGGTAGGTTATTGTTTTCAAGTTATAAATCAAAATTATAAAAGGACTAAAATCCCACTAGATATTGAAATACTAGTGTTTCCAATACATCGACATAAACATTTGCCCATTACCAAGGTAAGTACCCTAATGGCTTTGTTCTTCTACATATTATTTTTTCCCATTACGCTATCGCATCTATTCCCATACAGGTACTAGTGGGAATGAATGTGACGTGAGCAGCCTTGGGTTTGAAGAGCTCTCCTATATGGAACTCCCTTCTCTTGATCCTAGAAACAATATGATTTACGTGGAATTTGCCACGATAAAAGAAAATTCCCTGCTCCTGTATAACTATGACAAAAAAGAAGGTGCTGAGGGTGAATTTCTTGCACTGGAAATAGTGAATGGTAAAGTGGAGTTTTCTTATAATCTCGGAAATGGAATTGTTCGGCTGGTAACTGATCAGCAAGTAGCAGATGGACAGTTTCACAAGATTCTTGCAACTAGAATGGGGAAGGTAAGAACATTTTCACAATATGATACATCTATCTACCTCTATCTTATTAAAATCTTAATGTCTGCACATCCTTCCTGTAAGAGCCTCTTGACGTGCTGTTGTCGGGTTTTTGTCATACTTTTTAGGCCCATTTTTCCCCATTATAAATTCCTACATGCACATTTATAATGAGTTTTTCATATATAAATAATCATGCTGTGATTATAAAACTTTACTACTGAGTGATTTTGTGAATAAAATCTGAACTGCTTCACTGAGGTTAGAACATTAGAACATAAGAAATAGGAGCAGGAGTAGGCCATTCGGGCCCTCGAGCCTTCTCCACCATTCAATAAGATCATGGCTGATCTGAAGAGTGAACCACATTGCTGTGGGTCTGGAGTCACATATAGGCCAGATCGGGTAAGGACAGCAGATTTCCTTCCCGAAAGAGACAATAGTGAACTAGGTGGGTTTTTACAACAATTTGATAGTTTCAAGGTCATCTTTTCATTCCATATTTTTATTCACTTGTTTTTTTTTAACCTCAATTCACATTCATAAACTGCCATGGTGAGATTAGAACACGTATCTCCCTGATTAATTTGTCCAGGTTCAAGATCATTTTTTTCTGAGAGATTTGTCCCCTCAAGGGAAATGAATTTCATGTTCTATTTTTACAGTTAATTTATTTATTTCCTTATTTTTAGACTCTTGACACCTTTCAGCTTCCCTTGTAAAATGTAAAATTGCTATAGCACCCTGCCTGTTCCTATTGATGCTGGTCTTTGCCGTTGCCACGGGAGCTACACGTACCCTCTGGCGGAGATTGGCCATAATATATTTTGCACTGCACTGACGCGACTTCCATCAAAACGTGTTATTCCCTCGCAAAAAATTATACCATCGATGGAAAGAAAGTTATGGGAATGAAAATTATGTATCCGATCTGCTGTCTTCTCCCAGTTCTTGCTTATACCTTCCATATATTGTTATTTACTCAAAATTACTCAGAACTGGGATGAGCACCAAATTCAAATTCTGAATTAATGTAATTTTGGATAATGAGGAAAAAACAAATGTCTGGTGTCAAACGAACAGGATGGGAAAATATTTTCAAGCTTGATGTCACTCTGAAGGGTGGAGTTGTTCTTTGGAGTTTCCAGGCCTCTAATAGAGGATGTCACCAAAGTCTAGAGTGGTCTGATGTAAAGTGTGGTGAGCTACCTGTCCTCTAGCAGGTAGGAAATCCAAACCCAGATTAATCTGAACTTTTGCTTTAAACTGTATTGTGATTAATAGCTAAACCAAGGGCTATATTTTAATTGAACCGACATGAATTTTTGGGTTCTTAATGATTGTCTTACTGTGTTTTACTACTTCTGCATATTTTTAAACTTGCAAATAAATCTATTAGTTTTAGCCTGCATGAGATTTTTTAAAAGAGTCAGAAGAATGTGGTGAGCATTCCTTGTGATATCTAGTGTACTATATTGGGAGTAATTGTTAATTCTGGACATTCACGGTACTTATAAGGATGCAGATTTTGAGAGACTTAGACCTAGGAATTGGGTCACTTACTACCACCCATTTGGGCCGCTGTCCTTGGGAAAAATTCACCTCCATTGTATTTTAATCAAATCCCCGCATACTGGAAATGATTTAAAATTATTATTTTTGATCAGCCATGTGTCTGACATACACAACAACCTATCACTTGTTTAGGATTCGCCAAACTAAGCTACAGAGAAATCTAAAATAAAAATGGTAAATGTTGGAAAATACACAGCAGGTCCATCAGCATCTGTAAAGTAAAATAGACAGATCAGCGTTTCAGAATTGACAACCTTTGTCAGAACTGGAAACTGAAAGTGAACAAAACCAGAAGAGTACAACAGGCAACGGTAGAGCTAGATTGCTGACTCCTGTCAGCAAGGGGCAATGATGGATTTAATGGCCAACAGATTTATTTTAAAGCCAGAAAGAGGTGAAAACCAGTGGATGGTCATCTCAGTTATGGGGTAGTGAAAAAGAATTCAAAGAACAAAAGGCTGTAATTTTTTTTAGCTGAGCTGATGAACAAACATGGCAAAAATACGCAACAAAAATTTGAAGGAGTGTGAATGGAAGAAACAGATTAAAAATGGGAGATAGCTAAGATCTGAAGTTGCTAAAGTCAATATTCAGACTAGAAGGCTGCAAAGGGCCCTGTTGAGATATTATTCCTTATGCTGATAGACCTAGGTTGTATTTCCAACAATTTCCTCTTTTTTAATATTTATTCGTTCCTGGGATGTGGGCATCGCTGGCAAGGCCAGCATTTTACAGAGAAATTCTTACAGCTGTAATTTTTATTGACCCATTATGGAGTGCATACACTCTCCCCATAGGGGTACACTCCAATTTCCTAAATCTAGGTGCAGCCTGGCAACAGACAAATCTTAGTTATCTCCAAGTATGTGCAGGGATACTACTAGAATTAAACTGTGCAGCTTGCCAACAAAGCTTCCAACTACCTACCCAGTTAGGACTATCTGACCTATTAGAGTGTTGGCCTGAGGAGTTATCTGAAACATATTGAGGGAACTCCAGCCCTGTAGGCAAGTCTACCCCTCCAGTTCTAATTAATGAGTCATGGTGGCTGGTCAATCATCAACATTCACCTAGAGTTTTCCAGACTTGCCTGACTCATGTATCAAATTAAATAATTTTATCATTTGTGGGCTAGTGCCAGAATATGGTTAGGAAAGTGGCTGGATTATTGTAAAAGTCCAACTAGTTCACCAATGTCCTTCAGTGAAGGTAACTTGCCACTCCTACTTGGTTTGACCTTCATATGTCAGATCCGTTGTTACACTATGATTGATTATTAATGCGGACTAAGTTCAACTAAGGATGGGCAATAAGTACTGGCTTGCCAGCATCACCCATGTCCCAAGAACAATTTTTTTTAAATTCCGCCATGGAGAGTTGACTCAGTTCCAATCTACCATCGCAGTCTATGTCATCCTGGGGACAACTCAACCCCCAAAGTGATCCATCTTACCTCCAATCCAAAGAGCAGGATGATCTGGATAACTGATTGGCCAACCTGAGGTGCAAGGAGGTAAATTGATCCCGACCAGTTTTTCACCCCTCACTACTGCGCTGGCTGACATCGTGTGACTTAGCACAGACAGAGCAGAACCTCAGGCTTCATTGTGTAAATATAATACTGTCAAAGAGGAACTCAACACCAGTAATTATTGGGAGATTATTTATGGCATGATTTGACCAAACATTGGCATGTATCACAGTATAAATTTCAATGGCTCATTTAGAAAACATGGCCTTTCTAAGTGCCAAGTGATTAAGGTCATTTTTTTAGATTGTCAAAACAGAAATGGTGTTGTGGGCTACAAGTTAACTCCTGTATTTGCACTCGGGTTTAAATTGGATGCTAAACCATGAGAATAAAGCACTGCAGCTGATCTTTTCTTGCCAGCCAATTTTGTGTGTTCGTCCCAACTGAGGCTTTTGCAGAATTCTAAAATCTCTGGAGAGTCAGTAGCAACAAAGGGGTAGATTTTAACTTTTGGGCGGCTAACTGGAGGTGCGTACCAACCAACCAACTGTTCCAGGACGAAGCGGCCAGATATATTTTGAGGTCTGGGCCTCGTTTAAAGAAAATTGCAGGCATCAACCAGGCATCCCGATTCAGCGCTCCAGACCAGTCCGCCATCAGTCGGCACAGAGACCAGCCAGCAGGCAGCAGGTTAAGTTCTGGGAGAGGGAGGCCATCATGAAGCAGTCCAGATTACACTTCTGTTCCTCCTGACCCCACCAAAATAATTTAAAACTTCCCTTTTTGGGGCCACTTCAGCTGTCGGACCAGTAAAACTGGTTGGAACCTCCACGACACACGCTATGTCAAGTTCTGTACTAGAATGGTAATCGGGGGTTAATGTATGTCGTAGGACCCCAATTTTACTCCTGTTCCTCCTGACCCCACAAGGCAAGTATGAAAAAGTATTAAAATCTACCTCTTTGGGCCTCTTCTGGATCCAGCTTCTCTTCTCACTAGGTTCAGGAAATCCACAACGACTTCCCTACTCAGGCCACCGGTTAAAGCAGCAGTGGGGCATGATGATGTCATCGGAGCCCAATCTCCATATTTAAAGAAGGACCCCACCAGTTTAAGCAGGTTTCCCTCCTGTCTGCTCAGAATAACAGGTTATAATGTGTCATGTATTCAACCAGCATTGTAACCCATGTATAATCTGACCTAAGTTGTACACTGTGAGAACAATGACCACTAGGTGGGAGACACTCCTAACCTGGACCTTCACGTATAAAAGGGGAAGCTCCACCCACTTCCATCACTTGAGTGCTAAGGAATAAAGGACAGGTCACAGACTGATCTTCTCTCAAGCATGGGCCTCGTGTGCATTTATACTGTATAGTAAGGACCTATCAATGGCGACAAGAAACTGGGATTTAAACCATGCGAGCATGGCCACTAGCAGAACAGACAATAGGTACTGTGTTAAGGAATGGTTGGGACAGAGATTCAACATTGTTAAAGCAGCACACAGTTCTCCAGGCAGACAAGGGCAATTGGGCATGCCCCAACATGTAGTCGAACCCAGAGGGGGAGTTCGACAGAGACAATGGCAAATTGAACGGCGATTCACGCCATTGCAAGAGACAATGCGGCCAGTAATGGGCATTCAAGGACAGTCACAGGGGCAGTCAGGGATGATCGACTGGCAAGGGACCTTTTGTTTCCAACAACAGCTCATGTTGGAGGCATGGAGGCACACACTCAGCCGGAGTTTGCAGAGATGAGCAAAATACCTGCAGAAATTGCAGAAATGAACGCTGGGGGAAATCGCTGGAAGCTGAAGTTCAGCGAGTTCATGTGGAGCACGTATACAGTTCATACACCAGGACGCCACCGATAATGATGAAAGTGCACCTCAATGGCATCCCAGTATCAATGGAGCTAGACACGGGGGTCAACCAGTCCCTGATGGGTATCAAACAGTTCGAAAAGTTGTGGGCGTCCAAGGCCAGGAGGCCAAAATTATCGCCGATTGACGCACAGCTACGGACTTACACAAAGCAGATCATTCCGGTGCTAGGCAGCACCACTGTAGTGGTGACCCACAAAGATTCGGAGAACAGGTTGCCACTCTGGATTGTCCCAGGGGACGGTCCCGCACTACTGGGGAGCAGTTGGCTTGCTGTCATGAACTGGAAATGGGGCAATGTCAATGCAATTTCCTCTGTGGAGTGAGTATCATGCTCACGGATCCTGGACAAATTTGACTCATTATTTCAACCTGGCATCGGCACTTTCATGGGGGCCAAGGTAGTGATTCACATAAACCCGGACACCAGGCCAGTACACCACAAGGCCAGAGCGGTGCCGTACGGGATGCGGGAAAAGATAGAAGGCGAATTGGACCGCCTGCTAAGGGAAGGCATCATCTCGCCAGTCGAATTCAGTGACTGGGCGAGCCCGATCGTGCCGGTGCTCAAGGCAGATGGGTCGGTCAGGATATGTGGCGATTACAAGGCCACCATCAATCGGGTGTCACTCCAAGACCAGTACCCGCTACCGAGAGCGGAGGACCTCTTTGCGACGCTATCCGGTGGCAAACTTTTTTCAAAATTGGACCTGACCTCAGCTTACATGACCCAGGAGCTGGCGAGTGAGTCAAAGAAGCTGACCACCATCACGACACACAAGGGGTTGTTTGAGTACAACAGATGTCCATTCGGGATTCGCTCGGCCGCCGCAATCTTCCAACGAAATATGGAAAGCCTCCTCAAATCGATTCCAGGGACGGTGGTTTTTCAGGACGACATCCTTATCATGGGTTACGATACTGAAGAACACCTCCACAACCTGGAGGAGGTGCTACGCAGACTGGACCGGGTAGGGCTGCGACTGAAAAAGGCGAAGTGCATCTTCCTAGCTCCAGAGGTAGAATTCCTGGGGAGGAGGATAGCAGCAGACGGGATCAGCCCTACTGCGTCCAAGACGGAAGCGATCCAGAGAGCACCCAGACCCCGTAACACGACGGAGCTGCGTTCGTTCCTGGGGCTCCTGAACAATTTGGTAACTTTCTTCCCAAATTGAGCACGCTGCTAGAGCCACTACACATGCTCCGACATGCAAAGGTCATGAATGGGTCTGGGGGGACAGCCAGGAAAGGGCTTTTAATAGAGCACGCAATTTGTTATGTTCCAACACTCTGTTAACAGTATACGACCCATGTAAGAAACTTGTGTTAACGTGCGATGCGTCATCCTATGGTGTCGGGTGTGTGTTGCAGCATGTCAATGTCAAGGGTCAGTTACAGCCGGTAGCTTATGCCTCCAGGAGTCTGTCCCGGGCAGAAAGGGGCTACGGGATGGTAGAAAAGGAGGCGCTCACATGTGTATACACTGTAAAGAAAATGCACCAGTACCTGTTTGGCAGGAAATTTGAGCTGGAGACAGATCACAAACCCCTAACGTCCCTTTTGGCCGACAACAAGGCCATAAATGCAAACGCATTGACCCGCATACAAAGATGGGCACTCACGTTAGCCGCCTATGACTATACAACTCGGCACAGACCAGGCACCGAAAACTGCGCCGATGCACTCAGCAGACTCCCACGAGCCACCACTGAAGGGGCTACCGAGCATGCTGCTGAGATGGTCATGGCTGTTGAAGCTTTCAGAAGCGAAGGCTCACCCATGACAGCCCGTCAGATTAAAGTCTGGACAAATAGAGACCCGCTATTGTCTCTAGTCAAGAAATGTGTCCTGAATGGGGACTGGGCAGCCACATACAGGACATGCCCTGAGGAATTTAAACCATTTCACAGGCGCAGGGATGAACTCTCGATTCAGGCCGATTGCCTACTGTGGGGAAACCGCGTAGTCATGCCCCAGATGGGCAGAGAGGTGTTCATCAGAGAACTCCACAATGAGCACCCGGGCATTGTCACGATGAAGGCAATTGCCAGGTCACACGATTGGTGGCCAGGGATAGACGCAGATCTGGAACTTTGTGTTCGCCGGTGCAACACGTGTGCCCAGCTGGGCAATGCGCCCAGGGAAGCCCCCCTTAGCCCCTGGCCATGGCCCGCCAAGCCTTGGTCACGCATCCATGTGGACTACGCAGGTCCTTTCATGGGAAAAATGTTTTTGGTTGTAGTAGACGCCTACTCCAAATGGATCGAGTGTGACATTTTAAATTCAAGCACATCCTCTGCCACGGTAAAAAGTCTACGGGCAATGTTCGCCGCCCACGGTCTACCGGACGTCTTGGTCAGCGACAATGGCCTGTGGTTCACAAGCACTGAATTCCAGGACTTCATGGCAGGCAATGGAATTAACCATGTCAGAACGGCACCGTTCAAGCCGGCCTCAAATGGCCAGGCAGAACGAGCAGTGCAGATAATCAAACAGGGGTGCTCAGAATCCAAGGGGGTTCCCTACAAGGATGCTTATCACGCCTCCTGTTGGCCTATAGATCCCGACCACACTCGCTCACAGAGGTTCCATCCGCAGAGCTGCTAATGAAAAGGATGCTCAAAACCCGCCTATCCCTTATACACCCCACCATGAAAGAAATTGTTGATAGCAGGCGCCAGCCACAATATGACTACCATGACAGGAATGCGAGGGCGCGATGTATTGATGTAAATGATCCTGTTTTTGTCCTCGACTACGCTGCAGGGCCCAAATGGCTCACAGGCACTGTGATTGCCAAAGAGGGAAATAGGATTCTGGTAGTTAAACTTACCAATGGACAAATCTGCCGCAAACACGTGGATCAAACAAAAAGGAGGTTCAGCAACCCCATAGAAGAAGCAGAGGAAGAACACGACGTAGAGTTTACTCCACCACAGGTGACCGAACGCCGGAACCAAAGGGAGGAGAGCCCAATCACTGTGGGCAGTCTAGATAGGCCTGAGGCACCGCAAACAGCAGACACTCAGGCCAGCGCCCAACAACCGGAACCCCAACTCAGGCGCTCTACAAGAGAGCGTAAACCCACCAGAGAGACTCAAACTGTGATCCCAATAAGACTTTGGGGGGGAGGTGATGTCATGTATTCAACCAGCATTGTAACCCATGTATAATCTGACCTAAGTTGTACACTGTGAGAACACTGACCACTAGGTGGGAGACACTCCTAACCTGGACCTTCAGATACAAAAGGGGAAGCTCCACCCACCTTCATCACTTGAGTGCTAAGGAATAAAGGACAGGTCACAGACTGACCTTCTCTGAAGCATGGGCCTCGTGTGCATTTATACTGTGTAGTAAGGACCTATTGGAGGAAGGAAAGGGACATCAGCAGGTAAATCTCATGGGTGATTTTAACTGCCTGCCCGTCTGGTTTCCACCAGTTAAAATCACACCTTAGCAAACTCGTCCATTGTCTTTCCATCTCATTCATAAAAATGAAAGACTGCTGCCCTCTACTGTTTAAATTACCAGCTTTATTAACTATTTCACAATCTTGGTTCAGAAGCACGATTAAACTTATCCCCTCCAATTCCCCCCATGTCTTCCCCGCTCTTGCATGAGTTCCCACATCCCCAGTTTAGGAGAGTAGATGAATGAGCCATAACTGTTTCTATGGCTTTGCATTCATACTTACTCATTTGAGAAGAGATGCATAAACTATAGAGGTAACATTACTGTGATACCAACCAGAACGGGACAAGGAGATGAGCAAGGCGTAATGGAAACATCTGACTGCTTACAGCCCAGTCACAAGCTGACAGCTTCAATTCCCAGAGATAATTGTCACTCAGATATACCTGTCTCCACTCAGGATATTATGTCAATTCACAGCCGCACTGATATATGGAATGCTCCATAATAACACGGCTTTCAAAAAAGAAGTCTGCAAACATTAATATATGTATTTCTATGTGTTTTTATAAAGATTACTGAGAGATCTAGTGAAACCTGTTTTCAGTACTAACAGGGTAAGAAAGCATGAAACAGTAAAATTAATAATGATTGGGTAGTCATCATTATGGCTCTGACAATGCATGCATTATTGTGTGTACTGCCAGGCAGCACACAAAACTGCTGGTGTTCGTATAGCTCTGCACCTAGGTTTTGTGTTTGTTTAATAGCAAGTCAGATCCGGTATAAATTAAGCATGAGACTTTACTCTCATTGCACAGGTTTTTCTACATATTAATCAATCCGGCATTGTACTGTGGTTTACCCTGAGTTAAATTACGTTGCTCCTCAGGTTTTAGGCCACTGGGATCTTGTAGATGCATTTCTACCATGTGTATGACATCATGTTAGTTCTGCTTTGTACATAACACAGATTTTGTAATCACACTCTATGAACCTCCACAGGATCACGAGATTTAGCTGACATAATCTCAGGAGATTTGCTCTTTTTAAATGATTATGGTAGACAAATACGCAGTGTTTGAATCACGTGATGCAGCATGGTTGTTAATCACTGTAAAACACAGTTATATTCATGAGGAGCTTTGAACTTACTGAAATATCCACAAGCTTAAATTCCAGTAACAATTAATGCAAAATATGAACAATACAATGCCTATAAGGCAGGTTAATGATGTAGTAGCTTGCAGCATCAATGTGCTGCGAGATGGAATAGTATGACATGAGTTCACTCCTGTGATCCCCCCACAAGTCCCCAGTCTCTTGGGAAGGTACTGAGTGGAGACCAGACATATCTCAACATGGAGGAAAATTGAACACAAGTCACCTTGAGGTGCTCCTCAGCGACCAATTACAGAGCAGTACTAGTCAATTGAGGATATGGGAGGAAAAAATCAGAGGGTGAGTCACCCTGATGCGCTCTCATACATCCCTCAGGGAGAAGTTACAGAGCAGCGTGTTACAAAGGAGGAGTTAATATTGGAGGTGACTCACTGATAAACTCACTGATAGGTGCTCACACACCTCTCAGTGTGAAGTTATAGAAGGACACTTGAAAGGCTTTGGAGCAGTTCAACTGCTCGCTCCCTCATCCCTGGTGCAGGTCTGAACTACAATAGGGTTGAAGCAGAAAAATGAAGCTAACTTAAAAACAAACAGCATTTACTGTTAGAGCATGACATTCAAATCTAATGAACATCTCAGTATTTTTAAAACAGCAAACCTTGCAATTTATAGCTGTTCCAATAATGGGAAGCAAGAAGAATTGTGGCAATGGCCATGTATCCCTTCTGGGCTATTCATAACTAACCATCAGAAGCTACCATTTTTGTACTAGTTTTGTAGACTGTGATAATCATATTTCTCATGAGAAAATCCTGCACACATTATTTGGTTAGTTGTAACAACACACTTTTGGATAGTGTTAGTTCAGAGAAAACTACATATTTAATAGCATGATGCAAATTTAATTGGCACATATTAAGGTATAAATGGATAATAAGCTAGTTGCATAACTGTCTAAATGATTGGTAACTTAGTCATAGCTCCAACAGATTCAGTGTTCTGCTCAGTTGAGATGGTTTACATTTAACTGAGTAAACCTTAAGAAGACTGAGTACAATAAAGACTAAAAGCAATGATCATATTGCTGACAACCAGATAAATTATTTAGCATAAAGAGACAAAGGGATCAAATTTCAAAAGACTATACCAATGCGAATCACAATTTACATTATTCTGGGAAATTTATTTTTGTGCTCTGCGTGTTTTGCTCTTCCATGCTATTTATAATTGCATTTGAATCAGTTCTGAGCCGCAGAAATAGAAATGCAGAAAACAGAAATGGTATTTTCCATGCAAAATACCTAATTGCTAAATTGTAAAGGGCTAAATTAAGCTTTCTTGGCATTGACATGATCTCCTATTGCAGGCACCATAAATGCAGCACAAAATTTAGAACAAAAGATTTAGTTAAAATGTTTGCAGGCGAGCTGGATGGTTCAACACACTGGGCTTTCAGTTTTGCATTCTGAGTTGTAATCCAGCTCAGACTGATGGGATGTAAATGCTTTCTGTCCTGATGACTCTGCGGATGTCTGATGTTGCTATTGAATTTTTAATAGCCATGAACCCACAGCGAAAAATTAGCACAAAGTTGCCAGTCTCACTCAAAAAGGCCAAATGTGGAAATTAAAGGCCACGAAAAGACATTTTATAAATGCTATCTGTCAATGTTTTTCCAACAGCACAGTTTCTGAAAATTGAGGCCAGAGTGTTCTACACATTCATAGTAAAGAACAAATGCAGACTGTAACTCAGAGGGGAAGGATTTCTGTGCCTGGGGAGGGGGGACGGGAGGGGGGCAGGGTGGCAGGATACTTACTTCATTAGTATTGTTCTTGAGGTGAGCAGCAACCAGCTTGGTTTTTTTTGCTGTATTTGCAGGTTGGATCCCTGACAGTGGATAACTGCAACAACAATCAGCCAGCACTGTTCTGCTTTGTAAGCACTCCAGGCATAGGCACGGAAAGGTATCAATGAATATCCAGCTTAATGCTTTTCAAAAATTGTTATTCTGTTCAACTGACCGTAAGAAAATACTGTCATATTATGTGGTTCAATTACATATCTGCAAATGAATAGATTCTTACCTTGTCTTACTCTTAGAACTCTGGATTTGGATAAAAATAGCATGGTATTTGGAGGAGTCAAATCGATTGATCCAATACTCCTTCGCCCAGATCAAGTAAAAACAGATGACTTCATTGGTTGCATTAAGGAAGTTAAACTGAACAGCATTCCTGTTAAATTTGCTGAGGCACTGTCTTCATATAACATCCTCACCAGGTACCATGTTTCACATAATACTGCTGTGTCATTGTATTAAATGTACAGAAAAGCAAGCTCTTTTACAGCATGTTACATTATTAGGGATATAATGGTTATTTGATCAATTATTTCTGGGAATTATTTGCCAATATTTAACACGATAATTTAATGAGGCTTTTAGACATTGTGGTGAACACTTTCTGAAATCTGTATACATCTTAAACTGTGCATTTGATTTCCCATGTACACTGCCCTTCTCTGTCGGGGGAAACCAAATACTAGTGTGGAGCTTTTAGATCGAAATTACTCACTATATGATGGGCCTGCACCGACAATTCTCCACATAGTCAGCTCCTGAAATGAATCATACTAGCATAGGCAGTTGTCAAGTAAAGACCAGGCAGAACCAATGAGAGTGAAGTTGGCCTTGGGTGGTGGCACAAAACGGACCGTAGCAAGTCGGCAGCCTGTGGTACATCCTGCCCAGTCATCTTTTCCAGTGACCCCCAATTTCTTTTGAGCAGTTCTATCTTAATACAAATCTTTCACTTGCTGTCTGGAAGCTTGAATAATCATGCCTCTGAATTGCATAACATTCCTTAGGCCTTCTTTTGCTGACGAGCAAGAAATAAAGAGGAAATAACACTAAATCTCAACCCAGGAAACAACACCAAATATTCATGAACATCACACAGATGGATGGGCTGTGATTAGAGGCCCAAATGCTCATGGGGCAGCAAGTCTGCCAAGGATCAGAACTGAAGGGAAGCAAACTGCAAATTGCCATTGAGCTACATGATGGGTATCTGGATCTTAAATCTACATACAGACCCATGACTCATGAAATTATTACCATTTCTAAGGCAGACACACATCTCAAATGGTTAAGTAGAGACTTGACTCCAAACCAAAATGTTATACTGTTATGTATGTAAACCTGTAAATACCATGTCTAACCACCAGAGGGCTTATCCCCTGGAGTCCCAAGGGATCCCACAATCCCTTGGGAGCACCTGTATATAAGGAGGCCTCACAGGCTGGAGAGGCACTCTGAGATCTGTAATAAAGGACTATGGTCACACTTTACTTTGAGCTTGCAATATCTAGCCTGACTCTTTATGCAAGACTTAACAACTGGCAATGAGGTACAGATGACGAACCCCACCGCAACAATGCAGAGAACTGTGGGCATCCTGGAGAAATTTTCAGAGGGAGATGATTGGGAAACCTTCGTGGAGCGACTCGACCAGTATTTCGTGGCCAATGAGCTGGAAGGAGAAGCGAATGCTGCCAAACGAAGGGCGATCCTCCTCACCATTTGCGGGGCACCAATGTTTGGCCTCATGAAAAACCTGCTCGCTCCAGCGAAACCCACAGACAAGTTGTACGATGAGTTGTGCACACTGGTCCGGGAGTACCTAAACCTGAAGGATTCTGATGGCGAGGTATCGGTCCTACACATACAAGAGGTCTGAAGGCCAGGAAGTGGCGAGCTACGTCGCCGATCTAAGGCGCCTTGCAGGACATTGACAATTTGAAGGACACTTGGAGCACATGCTCAGGGACTTCTTTGTACTTGGCATTGGCCATGAAGTAATACTTCGCAAACTTTTGACTGTAGAGACCCCAACCTCGAGTAAAGCCATAGCGATAGCCCAGGCGTTTATCGCCACCAGTGACAATACCAAACAAATTTCTCAGCACACTAGTGCTGCTGCAAATACTATGAACAAAGTATTGTTGTTTTCGATTCGAAATGTACATGGCAGGGCTTACATTCCTGCAGCTGCACGTCCGCAGATGACTCAGAATCCACCATCAAGGGTAGTGAATACAAGGCCATTAACATCTTGTTGGTGCTGCGGGGGTGATCATCGTCTCCATTCATGCCGCTTCAAAGGATACGTTTGCAAGGGCTGTGGAACAATGGGACACCTCCAACGTATGAGCAGGTGAGCTGCAATCCCTGCTAATCCTGCAAACCACCATGTTGCAGAGGAAAACAGATCCACAGTGGACCACGACGAACCAGAGCCTCAGACCGAGGAGGCAGAGGTATATGGGGTGCACACATTTACCACAAAGTGTCCCTCGATATTGCTGAAGGTTGAAGGAAATGGACTCCCGGTGTCAATGGAGCTGGACACGGGCGCGAGCCAGTCCATCATGGGCAAAAAGACTTTCGAAAGGTTGTGGTGCAGCAAGGCTTCAAGGTCAGTCCTGACTCCCATTCGTACTAAACTGAGAACGTACACAAAGGAACTGATACAGTGCTACTGTAAAAGTCTCCTACGATGGAGCGGTGCACGAGTTACCACTCTGGGTGGCACCGGGTGATGGCCCCACACTGTTCGGCAGGAGCTGGCTGGGAAAGATATGCTGGAACTGGGATGACGTCTGAGTGCTTTCGTCTATCGACGACACCTCATGTGCCCAGGTCCTAAGCAAGTTCCCCTCGCTGTTCGAACCAGGCATCGGGAAGTTCCAAGGAGCAAAAGTGCAGATCTATTTGATTCCGGGGGCGCGACCCATCCATCACAAGGCAAGAGCGGTACCTTACATGATGAGAGAGAGGGTGGAGATCAAGCTGGACAGGCTGCAATGAGAGGCCATAATTTCGCCGATTCGTGGGCCAGTCCGATTGTTCCAGTCCTCAAGGGAGACGGCACCGTCAGAATCTGCGGTGATTATAAAGTAACTATCAATCGTTTCTCACTGCAGGATCAATACCTACTACCAAAGACAGATGACGTTTTTGCGACGATGGCGAGAGGGAAAACGTTCACAAAACTGGACTTGACCTCGGCCTACATGACCCAAGAGCTGGAGGAATCATCGAAAGGCCTCACCTGCATCGACACGTACAAAGGTCTCTTCATTCACAACAGATGCCCGTTTGGAATTTGATTGCCCATGGTGATATTCCAGACGAATATGGAAAGCTTGCTGAAGTTGGTCCCGCGTACCGTGGTCTTCCAGGATGACATCTTGGTTACAACTCTTTTGGGGAAAACCATAATAAATTAAATCAAGTGTCCCCCGCCGATCTGGGGGACATTCCAAACACTTTTCACGTGCCCTTTTTTTTGTTTTTTTGGGGGGGTTTTTTGGTGATTTTTGTGGGGTTTTTGGGGTTTTTTTGGGCAGTAAAACCATAATTTACAAGTGCCCCCTATAAAAGGGGAGGGGGACACTAAAACCCGGCAATTAAAACAAATTAAACTTTAAAACATATAAAATCAAATTAAAATTTGCTTGCTGGGGGTGACAATGCACTCCAGTCCCTTCGACGCCCACCTCTCGCGGAAGGCCGCGAGCGTACCGGTGGACACCGCATGCTCCATCTCTAGGAACACCCTGGCCCGGATGTAAGCACGGAAGAGAGGCAGGCAGTCAGGCTGAACGACCCCCTCGACCGCCCGCTGCCTGGACCGGCTGATGGCACCCTTGGCCGTGCCCAGGAGCAGTCCTACAAGGAGGCCTTCGGACCTACCCGCTCCCCTCCGCACAGGGTGCCCAAAGATCAGGAGTGTGGGACTGAAGTGCAGCCAGAATTTCAGGAGCAGCCCCTTTAAATAGTTGAACAGGGGCTGCAACCTCGTGCATTCAATAAAAACATGGAACACGGACTCCTCCAGACCGCAGAAATTGCAGGCGGCCTAGGAACCCGTGAACCGGCTTAAAAATTTGTTGCACGGGACTGCTCCGTGCACCACCCTCCAGGCCAAGTCCCCGATAAATAGTGGGACATCTTGGTTACAGGTCGGTACACCGTTGAGCACCTGCAGAGCCTGGAGGAGGTTCTTAGTCGGCTTAATCGTGTGGGGCTCAGGCTAAAACGCTCGAAGTGCATTTTCCTGGTGCCTAAAGTAGAGTTCCTTGGGAGAAGAATCGCGGTGGACGGCATCAGGCCCACCGATTCGAAGACGGAGGCAATCAAGAATGCACCGAGACCAAAGAACATGGCGGAGCTGCGGTCGTTTCTAGAACTCCTGAACTATTTTGGTAACTTCTTACTGGGACTCAGCACATTGTTAGAATCCCAGCACTTTTTGCTGCGTAAAGGAGATGAATGGGTATGGGGTAAAAGCCAAGAAAATGCCTTTGAGAAAGCTAGAAAACTGTTATGTTCAAACAAATTGCTTGTGTTGTACGATCCATGTAAGCATTTGGTACTAGCATGTGATGAGTTGTCGTACGGGGTCGGGTGTGTATTGCAACAGGCTAATGAATTTGGGAAATTGCAACTGGTTGCTTATGCATCCAGAAGTCTGTCTAAGGCTGAGAGAACCGACAGTATGATCGAAAAAGAAGTGTTAACGTGTGTTTACGGGGTAAAGAAAATGCATCAATATCTGTTGGGGCTCAAATTTGAATTGAAAACTGACCATAATCCGCTTATATCCCTCTTTTCTGAAAGTAAGGAGATAAATACGAATGCATCGGCCCGCATCCAGAGATGGGCGCTCACGTTGTCCGCATACAATTTTGCCATCTGCCACAGGCCAGGCACAGAAAACTGTGCCGATGCTCTCAGTAGGCTGCCATTGCCCACCACAGGGGTGGAAATGGCACAGCCCGCAGATTTAGTTATGTTAATGGAAGCATTCGAGAGTGAGCAATCACCTGCTACCGCCTGACAGATTAGAACCTGGACGAGCCAGGACCCCTTACTGTCCTTTGTAAAAAACTGTGTGCTCCACAGGAGTTGGTCTAGTGTCCCGTTAGAGATGTAGGAAGAAATAAAGCCGTATCAGCGGCGCAAAGATGAAATGTCTATACAGGCAGACTGCCTCCTATGGGGTAATTGGGTAGTGGTGCCAAAAAAGGGCAGAGACACTTTCATTAGTGATCTCCACAGTACCCACCCATTGTAATGATGAAAGCGATAGCCAGATCCCATGTGTGGTGGGCCGGTATCGATGCAGACTTAGAGTCCTGTGTGCACAAATGTAATACATGTTCCCAGTTAAGCAATGCACCCAGGGAGGCGCCACTAAGTTTATGGTCCTGGCCCTTCAAACCGTGGTCTGGGGTCCATGTCGACTATGCAGGCCCATTCTTGGAAAAAATGTTTTTAGTGGTTGTAGATGCATACACCAAATGGATTGAATGTGTGATAATGTCGGCAAGCACGTCCAATGCCACCATTGAAAGCCTATGGGCCATGTTTGCCATGCATGGCCTGCCTGATGTCCTTCTAAGTGACAATGAGCCGTGCTTTACCAGTGCCGAATTCAAGGAGTTCATAACCCGCAATGGAATCAAATATGTCACATCTGCCCCGTTTAAACCAGCGTCCAACAGTCAGGCAGAACGAGCAGTTCAAACAATCAAGCAGAGCTTGAAAAGGGTAACTGAAGGCTCACTGCAGACTCACTTATCCCGAGTCCTGCTTAGTTACCGCACAAGACCCCACTCGCTCACCGGGGTCCATCCCGCTGAACTGCTCATGAAAAGGGCACTTAAGACAAGGCTTTCATTAGTCCACCCTGATCTACACGAACAGGCGGCTTCAGCAGAATACATATCATGATCGCGCAAATGTGTCACGCGAAATTGAGATAAACGATCCTGTATTTGTGTTGAACTAAGGACAAGGTCCCAAGAGGCTTCCTGGCACTGTTTTGGCCAAAGAGGGGAGTAGGGTGTTTGTGGTCAAACTCTCAAATTGACTCATCTGCAGAAAACACTTGGACCAAACCAAACTCAGATTTACGGACTATCCAGAACAACCCATATTGGACCCTGCCTTTTTCGACCTTCCAACACACACACAAGTGGCAGCCGACCCAACGGTTGACCACGAAGCAAAACCCATCACCCACAGCAGCCCAGCAAGACTCACCACATCCAGCAGCCCTGCAAGGGAGTCGGAGAGGCGGAGCGGCTATGTCGTCGGGAGGCCTATAAAGGCCAGCGTCGAGTCAGGAGGCCGAGCAGGATGTCGGAGGGGCGTGGCTTGTGCGGATGCAGCAGGGAGGCAAAAAAGAAGTAGAAAGAAATCGAAAGGTGATGTCACATCCAAGTTATTGGCTGATGATTGGTAAGAAGGTTTCTTTTTCATTTCTATAACAGTAAGTAACCTTTAGCATTGTTGTTGCCAATTTAAGTTTATCTAAGGGTTAAATCATGGCAGGACAGCTCGGACACGTGTTATGCTCCTCCTGTACTATGTGGGAAGTCAGGGACGCTTCCGGTGCCCCTGACTACGTGTGCGGGAAGTGCATCTGCCTGCAGCTTCTGATGGACTGCATTGCGGCACTGGAGCTGCGGGTGGATTCACTCTGGAACATCCACAATGCTGAGAATGACGTGAATAGCACATTTAGTAAGTTGGTCTTACCACAGGTAAATGGTACACAGCCAGATAGGGAATGGATGACCAACAGGAACAGCAGTGCAAGGAAGGTAGTGCAGAGATCCCCTGCGGTCATCCCACTGCAAAACAGATACACCGCTTTGGGTACTGTTGAGGGGGATGACTCATCAGGGGAGGGCAGCAGCAGCCAAGTTCATGGCACCGTGGCTGGATCTGCTGCACAGGAGGGCAGGAAAAAGAGTGGGAGAGCAATAGTGATAGGGGATTCAATTGTAAACGGAATAGATAGAAGTTTCTGCGGCCGCAACCGAGACTCCAGGATGGTATGTTGCCTTGCTGGTGCAAGGGTCAAGGACGTCTCGGAGTGGGTGCAGGGCATTCTGAAAAGGGAGGGTGAACAGCCAGTTGTCGTGGTGTATATAGGTAACAATGATATAGGTAAAAAACGGGATGAGTTCCCACAAGACGAATTTAGGGAGCTAGGAGCTAAATTAAAAAGTAGGACCTCAAAAGTAGTAATCTCAGGATTGCTACCAGTGCCACGTGCTAGTCAGAGTAGGAATCGCAGGGTAGCTTGGATGAATACGTGGCTTGAGGAGTGGTGCACAAGGGAGGGATTCAAATTCCTGGGACATTGGAACCGGTTCTGGGGGAGGTGGGACCAGTACAACCGGACAGTCTGCACCTGCGCAGGACTGGAACCAATATCCTAGGGGGAGTGTTTGCTAGTGCTGTTGGGGAGGAGTTAAGCTAATATGGCAGGGGGATGGGAACCTATGCAGGGAGACAGAGGGAAGTAGAATGGGGGCAGAAGCAAAAGTTAGAAAGAAGAAAAGTAAAAGTGGAGGGCAGAGAAACCTGAGGCAAAAAGCAAAAAGGACCACATTACACCAAAATTCTAAGGGGCAAAGTGTGTTAGAAAGACAAGCCTGAAGGCTCTGTGCCTCAATGCGAGGGGTATTCGAAATAAGATGGACGAATTAACTGCGCAGAAAGCAGTTAACGGATATGATGTAATTTGCATCACGGAGCCATGGCTCCAGGATGACCAAGGCTGGGAACTCAACATCCAGGGGTATTCAACATTTAAGCAGGATAGACAGAAAGGAAAAGGAGGTGGGGTGGTATTGCTGATTAAAGAGGAAATTAATGCAATAGTAAGAAAGAACATTAGCTTGGATGATGTGGAATCGGTATGGGTGGAGCTACGGAACACCAAGGGGCAGAAAACGCTAGTGGGAGTTGTGTACAGACCACCAAACAGTAGTAGTAAGGTTGGGGACAGCATCAAACAAGAAATTAGGGATGCATGCAATAAAGGTACAGCAGTTATCATGGGCAACTTTAATCTACATATAGATTGGGCTAACCAAACTGGTAGCAATGCGGTGGAGGAGGATTTCCTGGAGTGTATTAGGGATGGTTTTCTAGACCAATATGTCGAGGAACCAACTAGAGAGCTGGCCATCCTAGACTGGGTGATGTGTAATGAGAAAGGACTAATTATCAATCTTGTTGTGCGAGGCCCCTTGGGGAAGAGTGACCATAACATGGTAGAATTCTTTATTAAGATGGAGAGTGACACAGTTAATCCAGAAACTAGAGTCCTAAACGTAAGGAAAGGTAACTTTGATGGTTTGAGGCGTGAATTGGCTAGAATAGACTGGCAAATGGTACTTAAAGGGTTGACGGTGGATAGGCAATGGCAAACATTTAAAGATCACATGGATGAACTTCAGCAATTGTACATCCCTGTCTGGAGTAAAAATAAAATGGGGAAGGTGGCTCAACCATGGCTAACAAGGGAAATTATGGATAGTGTTAAATCCAAGGAAGAGGCATATAAATTGGCCAGAAAAAGCAAAAAACCTGAGAACTGGGAGAAATTTAGAATTCAGCAGAGGAGGAAAAGGGTTTAATTAAGAGGGGAAAATAGAGTACGAGAAGAAGCTTGCCGGGGACATAAAAACTGACTGCAAAAGCTTCTATAGATATGTGAAGAGAAAAAGATTACTGAAGACAAATGTAGGTCCCTTGCAGTCGGATTCAGGTGAATTTATAATGGGGAATAAAGAAATGGCACACCAATTGAACAAATACTTTGGTTCTGCCTTCACGAAGGAAGACACAAATAACCTTCCGGAAGTACTAGGGGACCGATGGTCTAGTGAGAAGGAGGAACTGAAGGGTATCCTTATTAGGTGGGAAATTGTGTTAGGGAAATTGATGGGATTGAAGACCGATAAATCCCGGGGCCTGATAGTCTGCATCCCAGAGTACTTAAGGAAGTGGCCCTAGAAATAGTGGATGCATTGGTGATCATTTTCCAACAGTCTATCAACTCTGGATCAGTTTCTATGGACTGGAGGGTAGCTAATGTAACACCACTTTTTAAAAAGGAGGGAGAGAGAAAGCGGGTAGTTATAGACCAGTTAGCCTGACATCAGTAGTGGGGAAAATGTTGGAATCAATCATTAAGGATGAAATAGCAGCGCATTTGGAAAGCAGTGACAGGATCGGCCCAAGACAGCATGGATTTATGAAAGGGAAATCATGCTTAACAAATCTTCTAGAATTTTTTGAGGATGTAACTAGTCGAGTGGACAAGGGAGAACCAGTCGATGTGGTGTATTTGGACTTTCAAAAGGCTTTTGATTAGGTCCCACACAAGAGATTGGCATGCAAAATCAAAGCACATGGTATTGGGGGTAATATATTGACGTGGATAGAGAACTGGTTGGCAGACAGGAAGCAGAGAGTCGGGATAAACGGGTCCTTTTCAAAATGGCAGGCAGTGACTAGTGGAGTGCCATAGGGCTCAGTGCTGGAACCCCAGCTCTTTACAATATACATCAATGATTTGGATGAAGGAATTGAGTGTAATATCTCCAAGTTTGCAGATGACACTAAACTGGGTGGCGGTGTGAGCTATGAGGGGGATGCTAGGAGGCTGCAGGGTTACTTGGACATGTTAGGTGAGTGGGCAAATGCATGGCAGATGCAGTATAATGTGGATAAATGTGAAGTTATCCACTTTGGGGGCAAAAACGCGAAGTCAGAATATTATCTGAATGGCCGCAGATTAGGAAAAGCTGAGGTGCAACGAGACCTGGGTGTCATGGTTCATCAGTCATTGAAAGTTGGCATACAGGTACAGCAGGCGGTGAAGGCGGCAAGTGGTATGTTGGCCTTCATAGCTAGAGGATTTGAGTATAGGAGCAGGGATGTCTTACTGCAGTTGTACAGGGCCTTGGTGAGGCCTCACCTGGAATATTGTGTTCAGTTTTGGTCTCCTAATCTGAGGAAGGACGTTCTTGCTATCGAGGGAGTGCAGCGAAGGTTCACCAGACTGATTCCCAGGATGGCAGGACTGACATATGAGGAGAGACTGGATCAACTGGGCCTTTATACATTGGAGTTTAGAAGGATGAGAGGGGATCTCATAGAAACATATAAGGTTCTGACGGGACGGGACAAGTTAGATGCGGGTAAATGTTCCCGATGTTGGGGAAGTCCAGAACCAGGGGACACAGTCTTAGGATAAGGGTAGGCCATTTAGGACTGAGATGAGGAGAAACTTCTTCACTCAGAGAGTTGCTAACCTGTGGAATTCCCTGCCGCAAAGAGTTGTTGATGCCAGTTCATTGGATATATTCAAGAGGGAGTTAGATATGGCCCTTATGGCTAAGGGGATCAAGGAGAAAGCAGGAAAGGGGTACTGAGGGAATGATCAGCCATGATCTTATTGAATGGTGGTGCAGGCTCGAAGGGTCGAATGGCCTACTCCTGCACCTATTTTCTATGTTTCTATGTTTCTATGCACAGCAGCCCAGCAATGGCCCAACAGATGACTCACCAACACCAGCATTTGCACCGAGACGATCAACCAGGGAAAGGAAGGCCCCAGATCGACTCACATTGTAAATAGTTACACTCTTGACTTTGCGGGGGGGGGGGTGTTGTTATGTATGTAAAACTGTAAGTACCATGTCTAACCACCAGAGGGCTTATCTCCTGGAGTCCCAAGGGATCCCACAATCCCTTGGGAGCTCCTGTATATAAGGAGGCCTCACAGGCTGGAGAGGCACTCTGAGATCTGTAATAAAGGACTACGGTCACACTTACTTTAAGCTTGCAGTATCTAATCTGACTCTTTATTCAAGACTTAACATATACCCTTAAATCCAAGTTGTCAGTCATTCAGCTTTACTTGTGTCACTTGGATGAGTTTTGCCAGTTTCAGCTCATTTTATGGGGGATGTCCAAGGAAATATTCTATACAGACATCACTTAATTGCTGCCACTTGAAGTTGCCTTCTGATGATTGTTGTCGAGCTGCACTGGAGGTTGCCATGGAAATATCCACAGCTCAGACCATCTCGCCTTCCCTCTGAAGAGCACTATATGTAGACAAGCGATAATTGAAGGGAAAGTATTGATATATGTATATAATAACATGCAATAAATTTGTATGGTATCACATCACAGATTATAGAATACACAATATCATAGAATGAATAGTGTTACCAATAATGAAAAGTTTTGGTATTGTCTTTTTCTAAGGGCTAGATTTTCCACTTTTTTTGAATGCTTACCGCCACTTAGCATCCATTTTACCGCTGAAATTACGTATAATGCCCAAATATCGCCCAGTTAGCCACAAAATGGAAACTGACGGGCATTTTTCGGACACTTATCGGCGAGCGTTACTTTCCCCATGTGCGTAACGCCGAGATTCAATAATACCGACCGGCCACTTTTTTTTGTCGTAAAAATCACAAATCGAAACTAACGCCCAGGAGATCGCCCAGCTTCACTTTCACCACCTCACACACATATCGGCTACAATATCGCTCGCCCAAAACACCGTTCAGAAAAAGTGGAACTGTTCTGAACTAATCACAGCGGTGTGGGTGCCATTTTTAAAATCGCAGGTCACTTCGTTCAAAAGGCTGCTTCAACTTCGGGGGAGTTTGGATTGACTCTGGAGTTCTTCTCAGGTGAAATGACCATCTCAACAGACATATTTTCAGACTCTGGACTATTGGGGGTTTACTGTATGTGTATTTTAGTGAGGAAATTATTGCTTCTGATCAATCGCTAATATACTTTCATTGTAATGGGGCCAGCCATTTCTCAGCCTGCATCGATTAATACGCAGATGTTGCAAAGTGCAGATAGCTCAATGTGTGATACACATCATTATGTACCCAATTTAAGATGTGCAAGAATGAGGAGGAGGGCCAGACCATACAGACCCACATGAACAGGGAAAAGAGGTCTTACCTCGACGTGTCCGAGTACACCTGCCTTTGGAGACTGCGCTTTCACAAGGTGGTGATCAATGAAATATGTGAGCTCATCAGCCTGCCATCAGGACATCAGTATCACCGAAGTCAAGGTCACCGCGGCACTGTCTTTCTACGCGTCCGGTTCCTTACGGGCCTCCGCAGTCGAGATTTCCCCTCTGTCTCACCATGCCACACATCGCTGCTTTGGACAGGTCACAGAGGCCCTGTACGCACGAAGGATGGACTTTATCAGCTTCCCCATGACCATGGAGGCTCAGACTGACAGGGCTGGAGCATTCAACCGTATTGCTAAGTTCTCCAGGGTGCAGGGAGCAAAATAGTACACTCACATCGCCATGCGGGCACCTTCTCAGGACCCAGAGTTTTTTCATAACAGAAAAGGATTTCACTCCCTGAAGGTCCAACTAGTTGTCATCCACAACCAGATCATAATGGCAGTGAATGCCAAATATCCGGGCAGCTTCGATGAGGCTCACATCCTGCGTGAGAGCGCTGTCTCTGACATGTTTAAGAGTTAGCCACAAGGACAATGCTGGATATTTGATGATAGCCGATATGGCCTAGCCACCTGGCTAATGACCCTTTGCGTGACACCCACACCGAGGCCGAGAAGCGATACAACCAGAGCCACAGAGACACATGCAATGTGGTCCAGAAAACAATAACTGTGCTTAAGCAGTGCTTCAGATGTCTGGACCACTCAGGAGGGGAGCTACAATACAACTCTGAGCAAGTAGCTAAATTCGTGGTCATGTGCTCCATGCTGCACAACCTGGCTATCAGGATGGGACAAGAATTGCCAGAAGGGACTGATGCTCCACCTCAGGAGAGAAAGGAAGAGGACAACAAGTGGCTGGATGCTGACCTAGGGCCAGATAATCAGGCTGACTATGCAACCATGTCCACGACCCCCTCCAGACTGCAGGAAAGGGCCCGTGATGGCTACATAGCTGCAAGACTCTTACGTGAGGAGCTGACATCTGAACGATTTGCCTGAAAGAACATTTCTGTGAGCGACAATGCTGACACACTGCTGTGTGTGTGCAGCTCAGACATCAATGGTGCCCATCACCTTAATGCCAGTTAAAGTTTACGTTGTTTGAAGTTAAGTTTTATTTAATCCTTTCAGGTTAAGTTTTATTTAACCCTTTCAGTGTATAACAGTCCAGCTATCTGAGACAATGTGCAACATGGTTATGTTCAATAAAAAAAAATTTATACCAACATTGGTCTGAAATCATAAGTATCACGGGCAAAAATACCCAACCCCCACCCACACCGAACTTTTTCCACCATTGACATCAATCAAATGTTCAACATGTCCAGCAACACAGAATACAAATGCAAAGCAGGAGGGTGGTCCCCTCCCCCTATACATTATAACAAATTGCATGCACCCCGAAGGAAATATATCACCTGCGGACATGCACCTCACTTTCCTTTCCCCCTCTCCTTCTTCTCCCCACCTCTACCCCTTCCCCTCCTCGCTCCATGCTGTCTGGCCGAAGAGTTCCTCAGGCGGTGCCTCATTGGGGGGGAGGGGGGGGTAAAGGCAGAGCCAGTGCTTGCACAGGTATGGGAGCAGGAGATGCCGAGGGGGGAATATTATCTGATCCAGAAGCAGGATCTTGGTCCTGCCTCTCATCTGTCATTCACAGTGGTGGTGCGGAACCTAGGGGAGGAGTGCCGTGCTCCTGGACCACTGGGAGGCCTGTGTCAGCAGTGTTCCTGGCTATCGCCTCCAGGGACTCTGCCATCCGCGGAACATACTCAGTCATGGTGGTCAGCTGTTGGGATATTCGAGGAACTGGTCACTTCCTTATATACAGGTGCTCCCAAGGGATTGTGGGATCCCTTGGAACTCCAGGGGATAAACCCTCTGGTGATATTTACAGGTTTACATACATAACAACACTCCCCCCCAAAGTTAATAGTGTAACTATTTACAATGTGAGTCGATCTGGGGCCTTCCTTTCCCTGGTTGATCATTTCGGTGCAAATGCTGGTGTTGGTGAGTCGTTTGTTGGACCTTTGCTGGGCTGCTGGGCTGCTGCGTCGCTGGCCTTGCTGTACTGCTGGGGGTGGTGAGTCTTGCTGGACTGCTGCATGTGATGGGTTCTGCTTCGTGGTCAACCGCTGGGTCAGTTGCGATTTGTGTGTGTGTTGGAGGGTCGAAAAAGATAGAGTCTATTGTGGGTTGTTCTGGATAGTCCGTAAATCTGAGTTTGATTTGGTCCAAGTGTTTTCTGCAGGTGAGTCCATTTGCGAGTTTGACCACAAACACCCTACTCCCCTCTTTGGCCAAAACAGTGCCAGGCCAGCAATCCACTTGGGATCTTGTTCATAGTTCAACACAAATACAGGATCATTTACTTCAATTTTACGTGACACATTTGCGCGATCATGATATGTATTCTGCTGAAGCCGCCTGCTCTCTACCTGTTCGTGTAGATCAGGGTGGACTAACGAGAGCCTTGTCTTAAGTGCCCTTTTCATGAGCAGTTCAGCAGGAGGGACCCCGGTGAGCAAGTGGGGTCTTGTGCGGTAACTAAGCAGGACTCGAGATAAGCGAGTCTGCAGTGAGCCTTCATTTACCCTTTTCAAGCTCTGCTTGATTGTTTGAATTGCTTGTTCCGCCCGACTTTTGGACGCTGGCTTAAACGGGGCAGACGTGACATGTTTGACCCCATTGCGGGTCATGAATTCCTTGAATTCAGCACTGGTAAAGCACGGCCCATTGTCACTTACAAGGACATCAGGCAGGCCATGCGTGGCAAACATGGCCCGTAGGCTTTCAATGGTGGCAGCAGACATGCTTGCCGACATTATCACACATTCAATCTACTTGGAGTACGTAACTATAACCACTAAAAACATTTTTCCCAAGAATGGGCCTGCATAGTCGACATGGACCCGAGACCATGGTTTGGAGGGCCAAGACCATAAACTTAGTGGTGCCTCTCTGGGTGCATTGCTTAACTGGGAACATGTATTACATTTGTGCACACAGGACTCTAAGTCTGCATCGATACCGGGCCACCACATGTGGGATCTGGCTATCGCTTTCATCACTACAATGGGTGGATACTGTGGAGATCACTAATGAAAGTGTCTCTGCCCTTTTTTGGCACCACTACCCGACTACCCTATAGGAGGCAGTCTGCCTGTATCGACATTTCATCTTTGCGCCGCTGATACGGCTTTATTTCTTCCTGCATCTCTAACGGGACACAAGACCAACTCCCGTGTAGCACACAGTTTTTTACTCAGGACAGTAAGGGGTCCTGGCTCGTCCAGGTTCTAATCTGTCGGGCAGTAACAGGTGATTGCTCACTCTCAAATGCTTCCATTACCATAACTAAATCTGCAGGCTGTGCCATCTCCACCCCGGTGGTGGGCAATGGTAGCCTACTGAGAGCATCGGCAAAGTTTTCTGTGCCTGGCCTGTGGCGGATGGCGTAGTTGTATGAGGACAACGTGAGCACCCATCTCTGGATGTGGGCCAATGCATTCGAATTTATCTCCTTATTTTCAGAAAAGAGGGATATAAGTGGCTTATGGTCAGTTTCCAATTCAAATTTGAGCCCGAACAGATATTGATGCATTTTCTTTACCCCGTACACACGCTAACGCTTCTTTTTTGATAATACTATAGGCCCTCTCGGCCTTAGGCAGACTTCTGGATGCATAAGCAACCGGTTGCAATTTCCCAAATTTATTAGCTTGTTGCGATACACACCCGACGAAGTATCACATGCTAGGACCAAACGTTTACGTGGATCGTACAACACAAGCAACTTAATAGCTTCCTAGTTTTCGCAAAGGCATTTTCTTGGCTTTTACCCCATACTCATTCATCTCCTTTATGCAGTAAAGAGTGCTGGGGTTCTAACAATGTGCTAAGACCCAGTACGAAGTTACCAAAATAGTGCAGGAGTCCTAGAAACGACCGCAGCTTCGTTATGTCCTGTGGTCTTGGCGCGTTTTTGATTGCCTCCATCAAAAAAGAAGTAAAAAGAAATCGAAGGATGACATCACAGCCAAGGGGGTAAGTGATTGGCTGGTGATTGGTGAGTAGTTTTTCTTCTCCTTTATCAGTAGGTAACCTTTGGCATTGCTGCCAAATTAAGTTAATTTCAGGGTTATGTCATGGCAGAAGAGCCCAATCGCGTGTTATGCTCCTCCTGTGCTATATGGGAACTCAGGGACGCTTCTAGTGTCCCTGACGACTACATGTACAGGAAGTGCATCCTGCTGCAGCTCCTGACAGACCGCATTGTGGCACTGGAGCTGCGCATGGATTCACACTGGAGCATCCGCGATGCTGAGGATATCGTGAATAGCACGTTTAGTGAGTTGGTCACACCACAGCTAAAGGTTACTCATGTAGATAGGGAATGGGTGACCGTCAGGAAGAGCAGTGGAAGGAAGGTAGTCCAGGGGTCCCATGTGGTTATCCCCCTCCAAAACAGATACACCACCTTGGGTGCTGTTGGGGGGGAATGACCCATTAGGGGAACTCAATATCCAGGGGTATTCAGCATTTAGGAAGGATAGGCAGAAAGGAATAGGAGGTGTGGTAGCCTTACTTGTTAAAAAGGAAATTAACGCAATAGTAAGGAAGGACATTAGCTTGGATGATGTGGAATCTGTATGGGTAGAGCTGCAGAATACCAAAGGGTAGAAAACACTAGTGGGAGTTGTGTACAGACCACCAAACAGTAGTAATGAGGTTGGGGACAACATCAAACAAGAAATTAGGGATGCATGCAATAAGGGTACAGCAGTTATCATGGGCGACTTTAATCTACATATAGATTGGGCTAACCAAACTGGTAGCAATACAGTGGAGGAGGATTTCCTGGAGTGTATTTGGGATGGTTTTCTCGACCAATATGTCAAGGAACCAACTACAGGGCTGCCCATCCTAGACTGGGTGATGAGAAAGGACTAATTAGCAATCTTGTTGTGTGAGGCCCCTTGGGGAAGAGTGACCATAATATGGTAGAATTCTTTATTAAGATAGAGAGTGACATAGTTAATTCAGAGACTAGGGTCCTGAACTTAAGGAAAGGTAACTTTAATGGTATGAGACGTGAATTGGCTAGGATAGACTGGCGAATGATATTTAAAGGGTTGACGATGGATAGGCAATGGCAAACATTTCAGGATCACATGGATGAACTTCAACAATTGTACATCCCGGTCTGGCGTAAAAATAAAACGGGGAAGGTGGCTCAACCGAGGCTAACAAGGGAAATTAAGGATAGTGTTAAATCCAAGGAAGAGGCATATAAATTGGCCAGAAAAAGCAGCAAATCTCAGGGCTGGGAGAAATTTAGAATTCAGCAGAGGAGGACAAAGGGTTTAATTAGGAGGGGGAAAATAGAGTATGAGCGGAAGCTTGCTGGGAATATAATAACTGACTGCAAAAGCTTCTATAGATATGTGAAGAGAAAAAGATTAATGAAGACAAACATAGGTCCCTTGCAGTCAGAATCAGGTGAATTTATAATGGGGAACAAAGAAATGGCAGCCCAATTGAAAAATACTTTGGTTCTGTCTTCACGAAGGAAGACACAAATAACCTTCCGGAAATACTAGGGGACAGAGGGTCGAGTGAGAAGGAGGAACTGAAGGAAATCCTTATTAGTCAGGAAATTGTGTTAGGGAAATTGATGGGATTGAAGGCTGAAAAAATCCCCAGGGCCTGATAGTCTGCATCCCAGAGTACTTAAGGAAGTGGCCCTAGAAATAGTGAATGCATTGGTGATCATTTTCAAGCAGTCTATCGAATTTGGATCAGTTTCTCTGGACTGGAGGGTAACTAATGTAACACCACTTTTTAAGAAAGGAGGGAGAGAGAAAATGGGAAATTATAGATGGGTTAGCCTGACACCAGTGGTGGGGAAAATGTTGGAATCAATTATTAAAGATGAAATAACAGCGCATTTGGAAAGCAGTGACAGGATCGGTCCAAGTCAGCATGGATTTATGAAAGGGAAATCATGCTTGACAAATCTTCCAGAATTTTTTGAGGATGTAACTAGTAGAGTGGACAAGGGAGAACCAATGGATGTGGTGTATTTTGACTTTCAAAAGGTTTTTGACAAAGTCCCACACAAGAGATTGGTGTGCAAAATTAAAGCACATGGTATTGGGGGTAAAGTATTGAAGTGGACAGAGAACTGGTTGGCAGATATCTCCAAGTTTGCAGATGACACTAAGCTGGGTGACGGTGTGAGCTGTGAGGAGGATGCTAAGGGGCTGCAGGGTGACTTGGACAGGTTAGGTGAGTGGGCAAACGTATGGCAGATGCAGTATAATGTGGATAAATGTGGGTTTATCCACTTTAGTGGCAAAAACAAGAAGGCAGAATATTATCTGAATGGCGGCAGATTAGGAAAAGGGGAGGTGCAACGAGACCTGGGTGTTATGGTACATTAGTCGTTGAAAGTTGGCATGCAGGTGCAGCAGGTGGTGAAGAAGGCAAATGGCATGTTGGCCTTCATAGCTAGGGGATTTGAGTATAGGAGCAGGGAGGTCTTACTGTCGTTGTACAGGGCCTTGGTGAGGTCTCACCTGGAATATTGTGTTTAGTTTTGGTCTCCTAGTCTGAGGAAGGACGTTCTTGCTATTGAGGGAGTGCAGCGAAGGTTCACCAGACTGATTCCCGGGATGGCAGGACTGACATATGAGGAGAGACTGGATCGACTGGGCCTGTATTCACTGGAGTTTAGAAGAATGAGAGGGGATCTCATAGAAACATATACAGTACTGAAGGGACTGAACAGGTTAGATGCAGGAAGAATGTTCCCAATGTTGGGGAAGTCCAGAACCAGGGGACACAGTCTAAGGATAAGGGGTAAGCCATTTAGGACCGAGATGAGGAGAAACTTCTTCACTCAGAGAGTTGTTAACCTGTAGAATTCTCTGCTGCAGAGAGTCGTTGATGCCAATTTATTGGAGGGAGTTAGATATGGCTCTTACGGCTAAAGGGATCAAGGGGTATGGAGAGAAAGCAGGGAAGGGGTACTGAGGTGATGATCGGCCATGATATCTTATTGAATAGTGATGAAGGCTGGAAGAGCCGAATGGCCTACTCCTGCACCTATTTTCTATGTTTCTATGTTTCGATTCGGTGGGCCTGTTGTCATCCGCTGCGATTCTTGTCCCCAGGAACTCCACTTCACCCTCTCTCTCATCGTGTAAGGTACTGCTCTCGCCTTGTGATGGATGGGCCGCGCCCCCGGAATCAAATGGATCTGCACTTTTGCTCCTTGGAACTTCCCGATGCCTGGATCGAACAGCGAGGGGAACTTGCTTAGGACCTGGGCACATAAGGTGTCGTCGACGGATGAAAGCGCTCGGACATCATCCCAGTTCCAGCGTATCTTTCCCAGCCAAACAGTGTTGGACCATCGCCCGGTACCATCCAGAGTGGTAACTCGTGCACTGCTCCATCGTAGCAGACCTTTACAGTAGCACTGCCAATTATGGGAATCAGTTCCTTTGTGTACGTTCTAAGTTTGGTACAAATGGGTGTTAGGACTGGCCTTGAAGCCTTGTTGCACCACAACTTATCGAAAGTCTTTTTACTCATTATGGACTGGCTTGCTCCTGTGTCCAGCTCCATGGATCCAGGGAGTCAATTTAATTCAATCTTTAGCATTATCGGGGAACACTTTGTGGTAAATGTGTGCACCCCATATACCTCCTTGGTCTGAAGCTCTGGTTCACCATGATCCACCGTGGATCTGTCCTCCCCTGCAACATGGTGGTTTGCAGGATTAACAGGGTTTGTAGCTCGCCTGCTCATATGTTGGAGGTGTCCCATTGTTCCACAGCCCTTGCAAACGTATCCTTTGAAGCATTATGAATGGAATCGATGATCACCCCCGCAGCAGCATAAAGGTGTTAATTGCCTTGTATTCACCACCCTTGATGGCAGATTCTGAGTCATCTGCGGACGTGCAGCTACAGGCGTGTAAGTCCTGCCATGTACATTTTGATTCGAAAACAACGTTACTTTGTTCACAGTACTTGAAGCAGCCCTAGTGTGCTGAGAAATTTGTTTGGTATTGTCACTGGTGGAGATAAACGCCTGGGCTATCGCTATGGCTTTATTCAAGGTTGTGGTCTCTACAGTCAAAAGTTTGCGAAGTATTACTTCATGGCCAATGCCAAGTACAAAGAAGTCCCTGATCATATGCTCCAAGTGTCCTTCAAATTCGCAATGTCCTGCAAGGCGCCTTAGCTCGGCGACATAGAACGCCACTTCCTGGCCTTCAGACCTCTTGTATGTGTAGAACCGATACCGTGCCATCAGAACGCTTTCCTTCGGGTTTAGATGCTCCCGGACCAGTGTGCACAACTCATCATATGACTTGTCTGTGGGTTTTGCTGGAGCGAGCAGGTTTTTCATGAGGCCATACGTTGGTGCCCCACAAATGGTGAGGAGGATCGCCCTTCGTTTGGCAGCGTTCCCTTTTCCTTCCAGCTCGTTGGCCACGAAGTATTGGTCAAGTCCCTCCACGAAGGTTTCACAATCATCTCCCTCCGAAAAATTTCTCCAGGATGCCCACAGTTCTCTGCATTGTTGCGTTGGGGTTCGTCATCTGTATCTCGTCGCCAGTTGTTATGTCTTGGATATGGAGTCAGACTAGGTACTGCAAGCTCAAAGTAAGTGTAACTGTAGTCCTTTATTACAGATCTCAGAGTGCCTCTCCAGCCTGTTAAGCCTCCTTATATACAGATGCTCCCAAGAGATTGTGGGATCCCTTGGGACTCCAGGGGATAAGCCCTTTGGTGGTTAGACATGGTAATTATAGGTTTACATACATAACAGGAAATACCGCCCATTTTTGGGTGATCTGCACAAAAATATAAAATCTAGTCCAAAGTCTCCAACAGCTTACAGGTCCAGGAAATTCTAAGTTCCACAGCCCCAACCAATTTTTAAGATTTCAGGTCAGACACTGTAATGTTAAAAATATATATAATACATCAATAATGGAGTTGTTGACTCATCATAGCAATTGGTCTCTATCGATTCGTCCATAACAAACTCAGAAAATGAAGTGAGGAAAACCCCAGTGTTGGAAGGATTTGGGAACCATAGGTCCAGAGTCACCTTTTTCCTCCCCAGCAGGCTCCATTTACCACATGCCGTCTCTCAAATTACTCAAATACTGTATCTCAAAATATTATGTTCTCTCCTATTGCTAATTAATTGAAATGTTTTCATTTTAATGGATAGAAAATCCTGGGCTGACCAGCGCACAGTGGAGTCAACAGTGTACCTCAGATACCATCACATAGTATGGGCCAGAAATTGCTGGGAAGTCGTGTCATTAGAATATCGTATTAATGTCGCTCGCCCTTATTAATTGGTAAAACAAATCCAGCAATTTGCAGAGTAAGAGAGATATGAATTCTGATTCTGATTCTCCACAAATTGCTGGACAATTTGCGCCGCCCCGCAGTTAGCCTCGTCAAAGCCGATAAAATGTTGTTCTCGCCGTGAGGTTCTCCATTGAAACCCACTTGTTTTACCAAGTTTTTCATCAACTCTCCTAATGTCCCCTCCCTTTGGCTTGACATCTGTTTTTTTTTTCTTACGCCACTGAGAAGAGCTTAAGGATTCTTTGATGTTGTTTTTGTATCTTCACACTCTTCCCTTGGAGAATAGTGTAAAGTGGTGGAAGGATGTACAGGCTAATTAAAAATCTGAAGCAGCCAAAACATGATTGCTCCTTCCATGGCTGTAATCATCTTTATACCAGCCAGGTATATATACCAGGTGGTTAGTCCCATCTGATGGGAGGGTTTTATGGGCTCTCACAATCCATACGATGAGTGGGGGCTATGGACACCCACCAAACTCAAGAATCCAGCTGGATGTCAACCCAAAATTCAGAGCTGGAGCTTCAGTCGCCACTTGCCAGGACTATTTGGAGAGGGGTTTGAACCCTGCGCCTTCTGACTCAGAGGCAAGAGTGCTATCACTAAGCCTAAAGCTTGCTCCTTTTTTATGTTAAAGGTGCTTTATAAATGCAATTTGTTATAAATTGTGACAGCAACTAATGTTCCCGTTAAGCTGCGCGGTCGTGCGATGTTCTGGATGTCCCACACAGGCCGTTCACCGGCTTTTCAATAGAAATAGTCACGTGTGTGCAGAAATGTAAATGGCCCACGCAGCCCGTTAAAGGGGCCGTGCACCCAAAAAAATGTAAAGGGAACACTGACAGCAAGCCAATGGCACAGATATGCGTGTAGGCTTAAATGATCGTTATGCTAGAACATCCCGACTGACTTTATACTTTACATGGGATACATGGAAGAAGGCATGCCAGGGTGATTTTCAGTCAGCAAAGCTTCATTAGCTACTCCTGCCAAGAAGCCACAACCATATTTACAGGCACTCTCACACTTACAAGGCAATAACTGTGGAGGGTCTGGATCAGCAGAGTCAGATGCAGAACTCTACCATCTGCTATCAGGAGAGCTGCTGCTGACAGGCACCATAAGACTGGCACAGCCAGTGACAGACTTTTTCAACTGTGGCCTCAAGCCTACACATGGGACTTGCTTTGCCTTCATTTTTATCTGTCAGTCCTCTGCTCCTTCAACCTTGGCAAAGGCTGTTAATGGTTTGAGTTGCCCTTTGAACCTATGTAAATGCTTGCAGAAGGTTTGTTCCCCATGGCTCCCCCATTGTGACACTCCCCTATAATTGTCCCTGTCCCATTGAATTTCATTTACACTCAATTATCCACTCTCATCTTTAGTGTGTTCTTTACACTTGCATCTAGATCTATGAATAATAATGAAATGAGTTGATCCAGAAAACTTGAGCATTTTACAATTCAGGTGGGATTTACACATAATTTGCATCAGTGGAGGAAAATTGGTCCCAAAGTGTATTAAAGTACAACATTATGACTACATCCCTGGCACTCAACAGGAACAGTGCTGAACAATCATGTTAAAACCTCATCTTCAGGTATGGGCCCACCAGCTGTCACTTCTTCCATGCAGCTGCTCAACTCTATTGCTTTTGGGGATAATCTCTCTGGGTCTCGCATGTGAAACTCTCTCCTCCCCTTTTGATCTGTTTCTGTCTATAGCCTCTCTGTCTTTTCTCAGGCTTTGAATCTCTTCTCAATCTGCATATCTCGCTATCTGTACAATAATCTTCTTGTCTGCTTTTACTCAGCCATAAATTATCAGAGCTGTCTTTTTGATCCTCCCTCATACTGTCTGAAGACAAAATGTCCTTGTCTTTAACATCTACTGCGATCTTGGGAGCATGTCCGGGGCAGTTCAAGTCTGTACGTGGCACTGAGGTCCAGTTTTTAACTATTAATATTTAAGGTCGTTATACTTCTCCTTCCCTGCTCAGAGTGTCCTCTCACTCTATCCATTCATTTCTGAACTATGTAAACACATTAGGTGAAAAATTCCCGTGGCATCATTGTATTACTGGAAGTGTAGTGCTGCCCCGATCAGAATGAAGAAAAAGATGCCACAGATTCATTGCTGTTGTAATGTGCATTGTTGGGGCCTTTACTAGGCCAGCTTCCAAAACAGTGACTATTCATTGACGAAAACTGACTTTGAAGATCAATTTTTCTCCCTCTTGAAAGCCCAGAATGCAATAATTAATACGGCCAATCGCAAATCCAACAAATATCTTCCCAGTGTAGAAAAAGATTAAATGTAAAATTAAAATCTGATTTCATCATTTTTAATCCCTAATGCATCAAGTTTTAATATCTGACTTTCAACTCAGTGCTCCGAGTGCCAAGCCTATTTCCAAAGAATATCATCCTTTACCTTAATGAGCATCAATATTACACAGTGATGTAGAACTGCTAGAACCTAAAGAATGAAATTGTCCCCATTACCCCTGAAATGATCTATTACTTTCTTGCCAGCCCTCAGGCATAAAGGAAAGATTTGTTGATAATTAAAGAAATATCACTTGTTCACCAATAGCTAACTAATTATAGTGATGAAAGGCTGTGCATTTTTGTTCCATTCATTATGCTGTGAATATAAACTGAAGAATGCTGCTTTGTCACAAAGAAACTGGCTCATGTTCCATCAGACTGGTTTTATTAATGAGTCATGTCCCTGAAGCAGTGTAAAAGATGCAAAAATCATTTTTTTTTAAATTGTAATCTTTATTTAGCTTTTGTTCTTTATACATTCTTTAGGGGTTTTGTGTTATTACTTTTTTTTTACTCCAGACTTATGCAACCAGGTGTTATAAATTAATTGGCACAGTGCCAGTAGATAATCTGGCTAAATAGCATGCATGAGCTGTTTTATCTCTGAGATAACTTTCCATAACTTTTAAGGATGAAATAGGAACATATTGCCAGAACTGCATTACTCAAAAATAGGATTGATCGTAAATTTATACATAACACCTCCCCTACAAATGCACAAAATAATCCTGAACATTGCGGTGGTTTTATAAAGTTAAATTATATGCTATATGAAATGTAGGACTGGATTCTCCTGCGTGATCCCACTTGAAATGTGGTGGGATAGCAGTGTAAAATGAGGCAAAATCATGCAGTGAGGCCTATGTTTCCCCCCAACCTCATTGGGACTGCAACTGGCTATCGTTACCCCAACAACCACATGCAGATGCTGCTGGGAGGGTGTGGCCTGGGGTCCCAGCCCATTTCCATCCTATCCAGTCCAGATACCATCACTTTCCAGGATGACCATCTGAAAGGTGGCAGAAGGCAGCAGTAGTGACGCCATGCCACAGTAATAAGATAGAAGGAGATTGCTATGGAAAGGCCTTCTCTCCATTCATGTTGACCCCCACTCACTCATCAGTGCAGGCCTCAGTTTCTGCCGAGGCCTACAAGGCTGAACTCACTTGATCTTCTGTGTTCTTCTGTCCATTTAAATACCTGGCCACCTGTCCCACTGCAGCACTGCTGGACTCCCTCTTGGTGGCGGGAATTCCATCTGGATCCCATTGTGCATATTTAGTGACACCCAACCTGGGAAAATCGTCAAAGATGAAGTGTAGTCGAAGGAGTGAGCAGAAGTCCTGCCCTGCTGCTACTCCAACCTGAAGAGAGGAATTAAGCCTCTAGTTTTACAATAGCCTTTAAGCAATATAAAATACACAGCCAACCATTTGATTACTCTTGCAGATAGTATTATGAGGAGTGATGTTATTAATAATCAGCAATTTATTGATGCCTATTTCAAAATTTATTAGAGACATTTTTCAGATGTCATAATTTGTTAACTGTTAATCCATTGCTGTGTCTAAAAATAACAATGCACTATTGAAAACATTTGGATGTAAGAGCATATTGGAGCTTTATGGTGTTTCTATTGGCATTTAACAACTAAGAAGATTACAGTCAGATAAGATTCCACAACACTTGAAGCCTCATTACCATTGCCAATCGCCATTACCACCGCCATTTTGAACTGGGCCCAGACACAGACACCCAGAGCGCCCGCCTGAAACAGGCTTTCATGTGTTGAATGCTCAGTTTTGGATATGCACATGAAATGGACATTTCCCACGCAATTTAAAGGGACACTCATCAGCAAAAAGTCAGATTGTTGATATGTATCTGGAGAATGGAGGGGGCTTTTGTCTTAATTTTCTGTCTAAATTATTGGGGTGGGGGGGGTAATTATTGCATTTTTGGCCAATTTAGCCATCCTCATAGCAGAGAGAGGTGCTTATTCTACTGCAAAATGGCCATCTTTTATTGGTTGCAGGAAGTGGAGGAACAGGGACCACAGCAGCAACAGGTGGGTGAGCTTTCAAGAGTAGCATATGGCCCAGCAAGGAGTCCAGGGACAAGGAGCCCTGTTTTGAGGTGGCCTTACCTGTTCATAAACTACAGGCACAGTCAGAGCTACCTGATCAATAGTGAGGAGCAATATCGGAGAAGATTGCATTCTCATGAGACACCATCGCAGCAATTCGCAATATGCTGCAGCAGGAGATTTGCCTGTGGCAGTTAAGGTCACCACAGCCCTGAATTGTCATGCATCAGGGTAATTTCAGGCTTCCACTGGAGACGTATGCAACACAAGTCAGGCAGCAGTGCATGGTTGTATCAGGCCATGTAGGGAGAATGATTTCATCGTGTTGCCAGAGACCCCAGAAAACAGAAAAAAAGGGCTGTGGAGTTTGCAGCCATTGTAGCAATGTCATGGGTTCAAGACCCAATCCAAAGACTTGAGCACATAAACGAGGCTGACACTTCAGTGGTACCGACGGAGTGCTGCACTGTTGAGGTGCCATCTTTGGAATGAAACATTGAATTCTCAGGTGGATGTAAAAGGTCACAGGACACTATTTGTGGATGAGCAGTGGAGTTCTCCTGGTTCCTTGGCCAACATTTATCCTTTAACGCAACACTTCAGTCACTTGTGCTAATTCAGTCCTGCTACCATCCCTTTTTTTGATTACTGGACTGTTGCAGTAAGTAGGAGCTGCCTGTAAAGTGACCAACACATATGAATCACTGCTGGTGGTCACCGACCTGCTGTACATTAAGGAAGTGAAACCTTTTGCAGTTCATGAAAGGGTCAGTCTTGTTGGCAGGAGCCTTGATGACTACATGTGTGCAGTGGATGGCACCCTGCATTTGTGGGGACACTGACTCAGAGACACGAGTGCTAACACTGAGCTATGGCTGACACATTGACGAGGGTCCTTCAGGGAATTCCACTCTGGCAAAAGAAGAAGGAGGAGGAACAGAGGCAGAAACAGCAGCAAGATGAATGAAAAAACGAGTTACAGCCAGAAGGAAAGCAAATAGAGGGAATCATGCTTGCAGGAATCCTTACCATCTGAACAGACCATAAGAGCCAAGGACAACATACTTGCAGTTCTCTGAGCAGTGCATCAGAAGGCTTAACATCTCTAGAGAGGCTGTCACAGAGTTGTGTCAACTCCTGCAACCAACTGTCACAGATAGCATAGCATTGCTTGTTGCTGTCAAGGTCATCTTGAATTTCTTACCTCAGGCTCCTTCCAGGCTGCCACTAGGGATATCAGTCAATCTACAGGTCATGCTTGCCATGGATCAGCTGATTTATGTCATGGGCATCCAGAAGCAGCAGGATAAGGATCTGGGGTTTGGACAGACTGTAGGCTTTCCTAATTCCATGGCCTCATTGATTGTAATCATGTAACCCTGCGAGCTCTGCCCCACTGCATTCACGAATTACAAGGCTCCATTCCAATGTGCAAGTCTTGTATGATCACCAGCATTGCATTATGCAGGTCTCTGCCCATTTTCCTGGTAGAAGCCATGATACTTTATATTGTGGCAATCCTCCACTCCCCTTTCCCACCTTTGCTTCTGTGCAGCAAGTGAGAAGCAGGCTACTTGGAGACAAGGGCTCACCCCTGCACATTTGGCTCATGACTCCTCTCAGGACCCAAGCTTGGCAGCTGAACTGCAATATAATCAGCCCTTAAGCAATGATTTCACTGCCTGGACCAGTCTGGTGAATTCTTACAATAGAGCCCACAAAGAGTGTGCCGAGTGTTAGCGATCTGTTATTATGTTGCATAACTTTGTTCGATAACAGGGATTACACATGGAGCCATGACTGGACAAGCACTTTCAGCATGATGAGGGAGATGACACTGATGACATAGAGGATTCTGAGGAAGTTGGAGGGCTTCGACACCTGCCTGCAGTCAGAGCTCTTCAGCAGCTGCTCATTGAAGAACACTTCTGCTGAACAATCCTTATTACAATGGAAAGGAATATCGAGTGAATTGTATAATGGGAGGCTGATCCACTACAGCTAGTTTTGCACCCCTGCTGAAGTTGAATTCTACCCCATCAATGTCCTTCCCATGATAGGGGTGGGGCAAAACTGGACACAGTGCTGCAAATGAGGGTCACAGCAAAGACTCATAACTATATTACTGTGGCCCCACTCTTGTAATGAATTGTAGGCAATACAGCTGAGGATTCTCTGGACTTCTGAGAGTATTTCCTGAACCTTGAGGGAGCGGTCAGTGTTTGCCTCCAAATCTTTCTTCCACTCATTTGTCTTTAACTGACACCCACTCATGTTATATTCTATGCTCTTACTTTGTGCATCTACACACATAACTGTACATTTGTGTACCTTGAAGGACATATGCCAGTCTTGGGCCTACTTCCCCAATCTATCCAAATCCAGTTGTAATCTAATTCCCTTTTCTAGATTGCTGACTCTGCCACACGTGGTTGTTGGTCATGATTGTTGGCATTTCTTCTACTTAATTGTGAATGCACAGTTGTTGAAAAGCTGTGATAGTAATCATAATTTTTCTGATTGTGGACGATTCCAGATTTTAGAGAAAAGGTCCACTAAGGCCAACAATGCAAAAAATGCCAGGCAGAAGCATTCGACCCTGGCACTGTTGGTGTTTATGTTTGCAGTTAGCAGTGCAGTGCTTTGGGTGGCACAGGAAAAAACATTGCTTAAAATGGCACTCTCTGGCACCAGAGGCACTCGTACTTAAAGCCACTTTGACACTGATGCTCTTTTAGTTCTGGTTCTGGGGGAATCAGTGACTATGATTTAGCTGCCTACATTTACTAAATCTGGCTCCTTATACCAGTGACAGAATCAAAGAGACAATTTTTTGTGGGTCTACAAGTCTGCTGCCAGGATAAAAGGACTAGACTTTATTAATGTTAATATGGGGAGCGGGGTCACAAGTGCCGGTCTCCTGGAAATGGAACTAAAAATGCACAAGCAAAAAAGCGGCTTCACGTTTATATTACAGCACACCCACTGGAGTTGCGATTGCCGACACTATTGTCCTAAGCAAATGCTGGTGATTGTTCGAGGTGGGGGTGAGAAGAATGATAGTTTGATTTTGTGCTGAGGCTGTCAGTACAGACTCCATGTCCTTGAAGGATTAATGATTGTGACATAATTACTGCGTTTATTGAGAAATAATTTGCAGTTTATTACCCGTAAATTATATGGTCAACATCTATTATAATGTAGTACTATTAACAGTGTTATATGACCGATATTTAAGTTGTTGACAATATTGCCATTTCCAACATAGAAATTTCAGACACTTCTGTTCTTTTGAATCAGAATTCATGGCTATATTTGGCTGCTGTGGAGAGAAGAGGGTTCAAAGAGAAAGGGGTAGAAATTAGTCAGGGCCCACTTTCAGGTCCAATCTCAGCGCTGCACGACCAGCACACGCCCGAAGCACGAGACTGGAGGATTGATAGACATTGATGCTCAGGTCTTTTCAGCATACTCAGCGTGAGCTGCTGGTGATGGTCAGGCTTCCACAGGCAGTTCATCCAAGAGAAGATTTCAAGGGCTAGAAATTGCGTAGCGCAAAAGTATCGCCTGGTGGTAAAGATTTGATTCTGCCGGGAACTTCCGCTTTAGCACTCCAAGAGGAAAGTGGAGCGCTAAATCAAGCGCTACACTTCCCTTAGAGCACTCAAGGGAGTGAAAGGGGCGGTATCAGCAGAGTGCTGAGTAATGTTTGGTTTTACAGGCTCCTTCCCTCCTTTAAAGGAAAGGGCCAATGCTGCATTGATGGAATCCTCAGGCTGTGTCTGCGCGCATAGCAGCCCCAAGCACTCTAAGAGAGTGCAGGGCAGAGCAATCACAGGGGAAAAAGTAAGCAGGAGGCATCAGAATGGGAATATAAATAAATCTTGCCCTTCTTGACCACCACTGCCTTTAATAAGCGCTCCTCAAGCGGCCAGCTGAGGTGACAATGCCTCCTGCAGCTGCCGTTGTTGACGCCCGGTGATGCTGCAGGGGAAGGAAGCGAATATTGCATCCGGTGCACTAACGGGGCACTGCACATCAGATGACGTCATGATCTATGGGGTGCAAGAGATCGAGGCAGTAACTTTTAGTGCCAGCGCAATCCTGTCAGGGAAGTTTGCAGACTGCAAAGATTTTTCGTGCCCAGTCAGTAACCCCTTAGCGTCCCATTACCACCCCCCCGGAGGCACTAATGGGAGGTGCAAAGCAGGCCAATTTTTCCCCCTCAGGCCACCTGCCTCGTCGGTTGCAGCCCTCGCTAAGTGTTGGGGCGGCGAGGGGGGCGGGGGGGGTGGGGGGAGAGGCTGGAGTTGGTTACAGGGTGGCCGATCACGACTCCTGTGGAGTCGGGAGATCTTCCTGCTCCACAGGTACATTTTTTTTTGTCAAAATTTTTTAAAATCAACCTTAGATTGGCAACCGCTGGGACCGCTGAAAAATTCTGAACAGAGCAGGCGATGGGGCCTGGCCCACTCGTCGGAGGCAAATTTCTAAAAGGAGTCACCATTGGGAGTTAGGCTCCTCCTTTACATATTCAAGGGGCGTAACACCTAACATTTTAGGTATCCACCTGAGACACCTAGAAAATGGGCCCCTCGAGTTTAGCAGATTGGGCGCAGACCAACCCACTGTTAAATTAGTGTGTTTTGCATTTGTTTTACATCCACAAAACGGGCGCAATGCATACCAATTGCTACCCCAATGATTCAGATGTTAGAACAAGTTTACTGGCTTCCTCCAAAAAAAGACCACAGAGAGTATCCAGTATAATCGTTGTGTGCTGCAGGCTGCATTGCTTTGCTCTGCAACAAGATCAGCACGTGGAACCATTATTGGAAGAGGACCTTCAGCACGATGAGCGACAGAACAACATGAGATGGAGGATGGCAAAGCGGAGAAGTCCAAGGGAACTGTTTGGCAGAAGCTAATTGAAGAGAACTTCAGCTGAACAATCCATGCTCCCCTGCAATAACAGTTGTGTCCAACATCTGACCCAGTCCTTCCACCCTATAATCAACAGCATCTGCCCAAATATCAACATTGCTATTTATGTCACCACACATTGCAGGATCATCAGTAAATACAGACACAGTCTTTGCAACACAAAGATCTCAAATATCAATGCAGCTTTAATAGCTTACAGAAATAGTTACATGCTGTTGTCACCTCATTGGGAGTCCCTAGTGCCGGACGGAAGTGCTTTTATGAGTTGGTTTCCCAATGGTACGAGAGGAGGGAGGCGGATATGACTCAAACATGATAGGCTCATGGACGGTGACTTCTGGCGGTTTGGGCTTGACAGGAACCAGGTGATGTCTGCAACAGCTTGGTGTCTGCCGGGGCAGTCTAGCCCAGCTTGCGTTCTATCACTGATGAAGGCATTGCTTCAGGGGGTCACAAGATTCAGAAGTGAGAGATGGGAGTCATTTTCAACTTTGCTACCTGGGTGGTAACTTGGCGGAGCAAATTGCCCACCCTTTATAGAACATGCCCGTTTTTTATTGCATTGATTTCAAGAGAATACAAATTGAGCTGGATCTAGATCGGGTGGGCAAACCACTCTGCCAGGTTACAGCCCAGGCAGTGAAGTTGAAAATTGCCCCCATGATATAATTTTCTTTTCCCAGTACACACTTGTCCCACTACTGAGTTGTGGCTCACTACTCCTACTGATCCATAGGAGACCAGGCTCTAGGTGATCACTGAGTCTAGTAAAGCTCCTATCCATTTGATCTCCCAACCTGTCCAAGGCAGAGGAGATGGTTAAGCCCAGACATTGTATGGCTCCAGTTTGATCATCCCTGATTGATGCTTTGACTGGTATCACATTCTCCTGCAGGGAGGTTCAGCTGCAATGGCCATCAAGGTGAAAACATACTCCATGGTTGACTGCAGAGCATCGATGCCATGTGTGAGGACCCCACACAAACAGGTAGTGGGTTGCACCATACTATCAGACATATTTTGGAAGATCCCCGATAGGCACCCCAAAGCCTTCAGCAATTGCTGGTGCGCAGAAATCTTCCATTTTCAATTGCCAGGCCCTGAAGTACGAGTTTCTGTCCTCTTTGAGCTGACCCTCCATTAGCTCTTTCCTTTGTCATCCATGCCAACTCCATCTGCTCCTGCTCATTTGTGCTTGGTGAATCCTCTGGTGCGCATCCCTCAAATCTGAGTGAATAAAGAATTTGGGCTGGGTGGAACTCATCCTAAGGTCCTTGGAGAACTTAAGGATCTGCTGACAGAACCACTCGCAAGAGATATTTCAAAATTTATTAGATAAGTGGTCGTACCAGAAGACTGGAGAATTAGAGGGGACCCAGGGAAGGATCAATTAGTTAGCCTCACATTAGTACTAGGAACATTCTCGAATCATTTATCAAGGACAAACTGGTTGAACACATAGGGAGGTCAACATTTTCCAAGACCCCATGCCACCACTGTGTTCTTGTACACAACAGGCAGCTTATCAGAAAACCACAGGTGTATTTCTCTCAGTTTTCCATCCATTGACATTAAATGACATAAAATCACTAACAGTACATCTGCAATTTTCTGATATGTCCCTCACAGCATGGAAGGTCTGCCAGTGGTGGAGGACCTCGGAAAATTTCTGCCATAAACTGATTGAGACTAATTGATTGGTAAGAGTCAACATGGAAATTACAAAAAGGACGTCATGTGAAACAGATATGGCCAACAATGTAGATGTGATTTATTTGAATTTTTAGTAAAACTTTTGATTAGATGGCTTAAAGAAAAACTAGTTAAGAAAATTAGTAGGCATGGTATTGGCAGCATAAAAGAAAGAAAGACTTGTATTTATATAGCGCCTTTCACGACCAGCAGACATCTCAAAGCACTTTACAGCCAATGAAGTACTTTTGGAGTGCAGCCACTGTTGTAATGTAGGAAACGCAACAGCATAAGCAAGCTCCCACAAACAGCAATAACCAGATAATATGTTTTTTGTTGTGTTGATTGAGGGAGAAATATTGGCCAGGACACCGGGGATAACTCCCATGCTTTTCTTCGAAATAGTGCCATGGATCTTTTACCTCCACTTGAGAGAGCAGACAGGGCCTCGGTTTAACATCTCATCCAAAAGACAGTACCTCCGACAGTGCAGGACTCCCTCAGCACTGCACTGGAGTGCCAGCCTAGATTTTTTTGTGCTACAAGTTCCTGGAGTGGGACGTGAACCTACAACCTCCTAACTCAGAGGTGGGAGTGCTACCCATTGAGCCACAACTGACACTGCAGGTGGAGCCAATTGTGGTTGGTCAGTAGGTAGCAGAGAGCTTATGTAAATGGCAAGTGTTCCATGTGGAGTGTTTTGATGAATGAGACCTTGCAGCATTCCGAGTTTTGGACTGGTACTCTTCAACATTTTCATCAATGACCTGGAAGAAGGTGTTGGTAGCTTCACCTCAAAGTTTGTGATTGCAGCAAAATAGCAGGGCGGTTAATACAGTGGAAGATGGTGACAGACTACAGAGAGATTCTTTGGGGAACTGGTGGACAGTTGCAGTTTAATATACCTAAATGTAAATTCATGCTGTCAGGAGTACAGAATGATTAGAGGGATTATATAATTAAGGGAAAATAGTGTCATAGTAGACAGGTGCCTCAAAACACCAAGCTAATCCCTGGCTGCTGTCAAAAAAGCAATTGAGGTATTAGGGTATAGGAAAAGAAGGATAAATTGTAGTTTTTATGGAGTGTAGGTCAGACTGCATCTGGAGCAATGCATGCCGTTCTGGAACCTTCACTCCAGGAAGTTATAGCAGAGCTGGAAAAAGGTGCAGAGTTACCAGAATGTTTAGGGGAAAGAGAGAAGGAAGCACATGACTCAGAGTCTTCTCATTGGGTAGGAGAAGACTGAAGGGGGTTATGATTGAGGTGTTCAAAAAAATGAGGCTTAGGAATGTAGAAAGTCAGCCAGGGTTACTAAATTTGGTACAGGATTGCATGAAGGAGGGGACATGAGCATAAGCGGAAATAAGATTGATTCAGTTGGGATATAAGCAAGCATTAATTCACCAAGTAGTTGGTTGATTTTTGGAATAGCTCACCAAGGTAGGTTGCAGAGGCAAGTAGCTTACATTCTTTTCAAGGTCAAATTGGACAATATCTTGAAGAGAAATACATTATAGGTGACAACTGCTAGGACAATAAAAGGCAGACTACCAGGACCTACGGACTTTGCCAGCCTTGAGATTTTCAATGTTTCTATGTTCCTACAGTTGTCCTCGTTTGGACAGAGCATGTCAGGATAAAACATGTCTCAACAATGGAGTTTGCCTTGATCGTTGGTCTTTCTACTTGTGCCAGTGCACTGAAGGTTTTACTGGACCCCGCTGTGAAAAAGGTGTGTGTTTTTTTCTAACAACTCCAGCAGCAGCAGTAAAAACAGCAAATTGTAACGATAAATAATACCTATAATATAACTTTAACTATAGTAATATAGTATTGTATAACACTTAAATATTTTTTTTAATCCTTTGCAATGTAGAACAGCTAAGGAGACAATGGACAGATGGATAACAGCACGAGGGATCCAAAGTATTTGTTTTAACTACATAAGTAGTAGGCAAAAATGTTAAAGACCAAATTAGATTTTCAGTGGTGCAATTGTACAGCCACTTTTAAACAAATGCAAATGTGACATTATAGGATTAACCTCTTCCACCTTAAAATCTCCTCTTAGTCACCTCCTTCCAAGGCCAAAGACTCCAAATTTTTCTACCCCTTTCTCATAACTTTTGACTGTACTGATTAGGCTTGTCACCTCTGCACCACTTTAATGTGCCTCAGGGACCAGAACTGACTGCAACATTCAGTGTGGCCATACCAAAACACGACACAATTTTAGCATGATGGCCACAGGGTTAAACTGCACTGATCTGGCAATATGGGGGTAATTGTACGACTGTGCACTCTTGTTGGGGGGCATCCCGTGCTGAGAGCATGTATCAGAAATTCTGGTACTGGATTCTCGTGGTTTTCCAACTATTTGATTTAATATGTATTGAATTTCATCTGACATAGTTCTTCCCACTTGAAAGTATTGATTAGAGAGGTGGGTACCAGAGGGATTGGAGTGCATCATCACCCCCAGCAACCAAATTTTAATTTGATCATTTAAGTTTAAAGTTTAACTTGCCAGTCTTAGTGCCCCCCCTTTTAGCCAGGGGGCACTTGTATAATTTCTGTTTTTAGTACCCTAAAAAAAAACAAAAAGGGAAAAAAGGGACACTGGAAAAATGTATTTTGGAGTGTGACCCCCAGCCCCTTGCATTTGTTTAAAGTGCACAACTAAAATAGTTGAAAGTATTGATTAGATCCATCTGGAATTCAGCTGCTTCATCAGACTATATTGCTCTCCCCCACCACCAGTTTAGTATCACCTGCAAATTTGATGAACTTACATTTCATTGCTGCATGCAAGCTATTTATGTAGATCAGAAACAATAGGCACCAATGCCTACAGCACTCCACTCTGTACATCTCCCCAACCTAACATCATTTCCCCTAATTGCTTCCTTTCCTTCAGATAATTACTTATCCACCTCTTAGTTATGTGGCAAGCTTGACAAGGAGAATGAGTGCATTTAGAGAGATTTGGACCAATTAAGTGGATGGACTGAGAAATAGCAAATTGACTGGAAGGGATATAAATATGAAGTAATGAACATGAGAAAAGAATGCATGCTGTCTGTTGATGGTAATAGAACAGGAACAGGATTTGGGTGTGTTTATTGATCGTTCGCTGATATTTCCTGTCCATGTGAAGCGGTTATCAAAAAAGCTAACCAAGTGCTGGGATATATCCTGACTGCAAGTTAAAACAAGCTATCCTAACCTATCCTAAGACATTCTGGAGGTGATGTTTGGAATATTGTGTGCAGCTTTGGAAACCTAGCTTCAAATGACATTTTTATTGACATTTTTATTTCAAAAATACATTGTTGCATTAGAAAATTTAGAGTACAGTGACAAGAGAGAACTGGTGTCCATTTTTTGTCTTCAGGTATATAAATCCATTCTAATTTGGTTAGTACTGCTCTAAGACCTGCCTGAATCTTCATTTTACAATCTAATCTCATTTGCATAATTATTCACAACTTCAGGTGCAATCTCAGATGAGTCTAAGGATAACACCACTAACTAGTATGGGACAAAAAGCTGTGGCTGCTGGGGCATTTGAAATTTTCAAGACTAGGATTGATCGATTATTGTTAGATAAGGGTATCAAGGGATATGTAGAAAAGGCGGGTAAACGGAGTTGAAGTACAAATCCGCAATGATTTAAAAGAATGGTGGAACAGGTTCAAGGGGATGAATGGCCTACTCTTGATCCTATGTTCCTGTATGTTTCATTCATGATCTAATGCAATGTCCACACAGGATCACATCCCACATGAATTGCTGAATAGCAATCATGATCAGAAGCATTGCCTGAATTCCCCTCCCTAATTTGGGTTACTGATGTCAATTGTAGTACCCTTAATGCCAACCTCACTGAGTTCAGTTAATTCAGCAAAGACCCAGAATGAAACCTGATATTATGCCTATTTTTGTTGATGACTTATGAGTGATGGTTGAGCTGTAACTGTGTGCCCACAACATTTCAGGAATTCCATTGTTTCTGGCTGGTATCCACAGCCACATTTGGTTGCCTGGTTGGTAAAGGGAGATCACAGGAGCCATCTTAGTAAGTGCCCATGGTGCTCACAACAACAATGATTTGCATTTATTTGCCAGCTTTCTGGCGCACCTATGATTTTTAGAGTGGTACTTACCGCTGGGAGCTCCAATGCAGTTGGAAGAGTCATTTTCAGAACTTTGACATTTTTCCAAAGTCAGTCAGCGGTGGAGGAGTGGTGACATCACAGCGCATGTGCGTCACCATGCTCTCTCCCCTCCGTTAAAGGGGAGAGATTCTGTTATTTTAAATCTTCGGCCATTGGGCCACCAGGAGGGTTTCAGCTGGGCTAGCAGCCTTGCACCCAAAAGGGGGTGCCAGGCTGCCCGTTGACAGCCCAGCCGAACCTGGGGCAATATTTTGCCAGCCGATTGAGAAGTCGTCCGGCAAAAATGTTTACATTGTGGCTGTGTCAGTGGGCCCTCCTCTTTAAGGGCTGCCGCGCTGCCGGGCCTCACTCACTCTGCAGAGGGTGTACCGACAGAAAAATCTGTCGGGGGCACCGCGTGGCGGATGATCGATAGATGGAGCTGAATATCGAAAGGTAAGTACTTTTGTTTAATAAAATTGGCGGTGCAACCCCTGATGGCTCACTTTCGGTGGTCAACAGAATCAGGCAGGAACGGGTCTAGGCCGAAAAATCCTCGACCTGAATTTAGGTTGGGTCCGCCAGTTGACCCCAAAGCGGCGGCCATTCGATTTTTAAGAACGGCTGCCACAAACTGGCATTAACAGGTCGCTTTGAGACCCTGCATTTCGGCCCCAGTGTGTTTAACATAGTAGAACATCCCAAAGCACTTCACAGGAGCATTATCAGACAACATCTGACACCGAACCACATAAGGAGATATTAAGATAGGTGACCAAAAGCTTAGTCAAAGAGGTAATTTTAAAGAGCGTCTTAAAGGAAGACAGAGAGGTAAAGAGGTGGAGATGTTTAGGAGGGAATTGCAGAGCTTAGACAGCTGAAGGCACGGCCGCCAATGGAGGGGCCTTGGAAATTGTGGATGCACACAAGGCATTGGAGGAATGCAGAGTTCTCAGAGGCTGGTTGGGATGGAGGAGGGTATTCCAGAGATAGGGAGGAGTGAGGCCATGGATGAAGTTGAATACAAGGATGTGAATTTTAAATTTGAGGTGTTGCTGGACCGGGTGCCAATGCAGGCCAGCGAGCACAGGGGTGATGGGTGAATCGGACTTGGTGCAAGTCAGGACTCAGAAAGCAGAGCTTCAGATGAAGTTTACGGAGGGTGAAAGATGGGAGGCCAGCCAGGAGAGCATTGAAATAGTCAAGTCTGGAGGTAACAAAAGCATAGCTGATGAGTTCAGCAGCAGGTGGGCTGAGGCAGGAGTGGAAATGGGCCAGACTTTTGCTCTACCAGAAGTCGAATTTGAGGTATATCTCTGTTCTTTAAAATTCTTTAGCCTACATTCTTACCTTAAAAATATCAACACATTAAATAAATTTGCCTGTAGATTTGTAAACCTGTAACACAGAGGAAGTTAATGAGGAGAAAAATGTTACCTCACAGGGAAGAGTACGGCACAGGCACGATGGGCTGAATGACCTCCTTCTGTGCTATATTATTCTATATGATTCTATAATTCTATGAATAGGGTGAATTCAGTATCTACATTACTGCTAAATATGTTGACTGCTTCATTTTGTGAGTAATAGGGACTGGAGACTGCAAGGGCAAGACATGGGACCAGGAGGCCAGTTCATACAAGTCAGGCTAAAAGAGCAAATATTGGAGCAGCAGGAGTGCAAGAGAGGAAGCCAGGGTCAGGATATGCATTTCTAGATCCTGGAAGAGTGACCAGGAATTCTGAGAGAATGTGGTCTGAGAGTCAAGGAAATGTGCAACAAAAGTTGGTGCTGAAGTATGTAACCTTTGAGGCTGAGAGAGCATGATTGGTGATTCTAGTTATGCTTATATGGCCAGTATGATGAATTTAACTATTTGTCTTCAAATACAGATATTTCTCCAGATACAGCACTAAATTTCAATGGACAATCTCATCTGGATTATTTCATTAAAGAAAGTTATAAGCGTGGACAACAACTGAAGGACCACACAAAGAGAAAAATAAATCCAAAAGAAGGAAATAGAGATGCCAGTAGCATTGAAATACAGTTCAGAACGCGTTCATCAGCAGGAATACTTCTTCATATACAAGGGAATGTAAACTATACCACTGTCAAGGTAAATTTGTTTTCAGCATTGAAATCGATAAAATTAACTAAATAATAAATAATTTCCTTTAGAGATATTAATTGCAGATGAACTCACATTACAAGTACCAAGTACTCTTAAGGAATTCCAAAATAATCCTTATTTGCTGCTTCCGTGTCCTAAAATGTTTTTCATCGGATTTAGCTCAACAATCTGGTGTCACATTTGCCATAATTTCATAACAACAACAACTTGCATTTACGTAGCGCCAGAGGCGTAATCAGAAATAAATGACCCAAAGAAGAAGATGTTCGGAGGGATGATAAAAAAGAGTTTGCTCTAAAGAGGTCAGTTTAAAAGAAGGTCTTAAATAAGGAGAGGGAGCTGGAAAGATTTAGGAAGGGAATTCCAGAGTGTAGGGCTCAGACGGCTGAAAGCACAGCCACCAAAGGTGGGGTGAAGAGAGTGATGGATGCACAAAAGGCCAGAGTCGAACGAATGTTGAGTTTGGCAGGGAGGGTTGTAGTGCAGGAGGAATTACAGGGATAGGGAAGGACGAGGCCATGAAGGGTTTTAAACTGCAAAATAATTTTATATTGGAGGAGTTGGGGGACTAGGAGCCAATGTAGGTGCGCAACGCCATGGGTGATAGGTGTGCGGCACTTGGTTCAGGACTGGAAAAGGCCAACAGAGTTTTGGATGAGCTGAAGTTTATGAAAAATGGGAAGCTGTCCAGGAGAGCTTTGAGAGCCAAGTGGGACTGCCCTTGCCTGGTTCCACTCTTACCTATCCAGTCCTAACCAAAGAATCTTCAGCAATGGCTTCTCTTCCTGCCCTTACACCATTACCTCTGGAGTCCCCAGTGATCTGTCCTTGGCCCCATCCTATTTCTCATCAACATGCTGCCCCTTGGCAACATCATCTGAAAACACAATATCAGGTTCCATGTACCAAGCTGATGGCACCAAGCTCTACCTCACCACCATCTCTCTCGACCCCTTCACTGCCTTTGTGTTGTCAGACTGCTTGTCCGACATCCAGTCCTGGATGAGACAAAATTAAACATTCAGTAGACTGAAGCCATTGTCTTTAGCCCCCAACACAAACTACATTCCGTAGCCATTAATTCCATCCCTCTCCCTGTTTCAGGCTGAACCAGACTATTTACAACCTCGGCATCCTATTTGACCCTGAGCTTCCGACCCCATATCCTATCCTATCCATCACCTCCTACTTCCACTTCCATAATATCCTTCGTTTCCGCTCCTACTTCATCCCATCTGTTGCTGAAACCCACATTTGTGCTTTTGTTACTCTTTAATGTGCTGAAAATGAACATTTATTTTCAGGAAGAAAACTAGAAGATCTCATTTGTGTTATTTATTATGAATATATTTGAAATTTCTTTCATCTTGCATAAAGTGTGTTTTTGTAGCTCTCTATAACAATGATATTCAAAGCAGCCTGTTAGTTTCAAACCCTAAAGGATCACAGTTGGCTCCAGACAGCTTCAGGTGCCAAGAACAAGAACAAATATTTACAATTATTATATGAAGTGTATGGAATAAAGAGTTTGATAGATTTACCGCAAAAATGCATTATTACCCCATGAAAATTTTACCGAGCAAAGTTAAATAGCACAAAATTCCTCGAATGGAGGAGCACTGTGTGACCCTGCAGTCAAGACACCTATGGGATGTAGGTTTGAATCCAGCCTAAACCAAGGGGATGAAAATATCCCCTATCTGACTGTTGTAAAGGTCCGATATAAAATGGATTTGGGCAGCTTGAATCCAGTTCCTAATGCACATGGGCTCACAAGCACAAAAGTGCTACTGACTGGCAATTTCACTCTGAGAGCTGGCGTGGGAAACGGGAAAATATTACACTGATACTGTTCTGAAGTTGAGGCTTATTATTAAAGCAAAGTAGAGGGAGCTTTTCAAATATTGATATCAAGTTAACGTACAATATATATAACAATAATACAATATATAAGATTCTGTGATATTGTAATACTTTTCATTCTTATTTTTACATCTAAACATAATTTTTCAACATCAATTTACTGCAACTAGCAAGTCAACGTACCATTTTTTAAGATTGTTTTCTTTCCATTTTGCAGTACCCTTTCCTTCTCCCCATTTTGTGTAACCAAAAGACTTGTTGCAAGGTATCTGCCAATGCAAGCACTTTTTGAGGAGATTCATTCTCTGACATCTTGATGGCCTAACATGGATCAGGATCTCATCTTGAGGGGGAAATAACCAGGAACACATACTGCATCTTACTAAAAAAACACAAAACTGTTATTCCTCACATTTCAGCGAACTTCACTAAAAACAAAAACAAAAATTGAAAACAAAGACAGCTTCAATGAATAAGAAGTTAAGTATGGCTGTGAAATGCAGCCTCCAAAACAGATGGTAATGTTTTAAATCCTGGGATTACCTCTACTAGAGACCATCTGGCATGTTTGGCTCTATGTGCCACCATTTATTTGATGGATCCTAAGTACCGAAATAGGGGAAAATTAAAAACCACACATATTTGTTTAAGTAAATGAAAGTGCTTCCATTTCCCAGTCATGGATCAGAATAGCAGTGATCACAGAGCAGTTTTCTCCATAACCTGAGGGAGGATGATTGGCATTAATTCCTGTGGGGACATAAAGAGGCAAGCAAAGAGATTTAAAAGTAAAAAGAAAAATAAAGATATTTGAAATATAATTTGATTTATCATTTCTTTTCAGATTATGGATGGACGGATAAACTACATTTCTGGTGCTGGCTCAACAGGCTACCTTGAGCATCATTTACCAGATGTCTCGGTCTCTGATGGCACATGGCATACTTTCAAAATGGAGAGCAATGACTTTGTCACTAGACTGATTCTTGACAAAAAGTGCCTCAAAAACATCACATATCCCATTCCTAAAGTGGGAGGGATTGAGATGTCCACCTTATCTTTGGGGCGAGCACCAGTATCACAGTTTGATAATCTAAATGAACCAGGTAAATGATTGTTGATATAAATGCTATCATTTTTTTAGTTTTATAAACTAAGTATGATGTTGTCAACATGACAAATTTAAATCTGGCTGATATAAGGCAACAATCGGGAACAATGGAACTACAGTGTGTTATTTGTGAGATAATGCATTTTCCTCACTGTTGGAATTTGATATATATGTGATTTATATTTGTGGGGACTGTTTAAATAGTCACATTTGATCTTAATTTTAATAAATATTACAGCAAGTATGAAGGATACTTTAATGATGTCCATTATATCATATCGTATCTCTCTAAAATAGACTAGCTACCAGCTTGAAAATTCTCTAAACATAGATTATGTTGTAAATTAACAGAAGCAGCTTGTGTTTGACATATTAATTGGCTGTCCAATGAATGAGAGACTTTGTGTGAATATTTACCCCAGAGAGATGTGGAGGCTGGGTCATTGAATAAATGTAAGGTGGAGATAGATAGATTTTTGAACGATAAAGAAGTCAAGGGTTACAGGGAGAGGGCAAGGAAGTGGGGTTGAGGCCAAGATCAGATCAGCCATGATCTTATTGAATGGCGGAGCAGGTTCGAGGGGCCAGATGGCCTACTCCTGCTCCTATTTCTTATGGTCTGATGTTCTTATTTAACTCCATGATGCATTGCCAAATACAAAAAGTGGTATATCTTTTCAAACTTACAATCGATGTTATGTGGAGTATAGAACATCAACAACTTGCATTTCCACAGCACATGAGGGAGAAATGAATAGGTTATGCTGATAGGGTTAGATGAAGCAGGGTGGGAGGTAATTTTCCTATTAAGCTGCGTGGCCATGCAGCCTCGCAGCTCTCTGATGGTCCCGACCAGCCCATGCCAGGCTTTTTCAATGTTTCACGCAGGCATGAAACTGTAAAGGGCCCACGCACCCAAGAAAACAATTGGGGGAACATTGGTGGGAGGAGGCTCGTGTGGAGCATAAACACCAGCATAGACTAGTTGGGCCAAATTTGTTGTAAATTCTATGTAATTCTATGCTCTCCATATACAAGAAGATGTTTCAAAGAGCTTAACAGTAGGAAGGCAAAATTGGGGCTGAGGTCTGAGCAAGAAGGGAAAAGGGGAAATGAGACTTGTGGAGAACGAAATGCATAGTCAAAGAGAAAGATTTTTAGAAACCAGGAGGGAGGAAACCAATCAGAGGGAACATAAGAACATAAAAAATAGAAGCAGGAGTAGGCCATTTGGCCCTTCGAGCCTGCTCCGCCATTCAACAAGATCATGGCTGATCTTCGACCTCAACTCCACCTTTTCGCACTATCCCCATATCTGTTAATCCCCTTTATTCCCAAAAATGTATCACCCTCTCATGAATATACTCAACGATGGACCATCCACAGTTCTCTGGGGTAGAAAATTCCAAAGGTTGACAACCTTTTGAGTGAAAAATTTCTCCTCATCTCAGTCCTAAATGGCCGACACTTTATTTTGAGACTGTGACCCCTGGTTCTAGGTTCCCCAGCCAGGGGAAACATCATCTCAGCATTAATCCTGTCAAGCCCATTAAGAATTTTATATGTTTCAATTAGATCACCTCTCATTCTTCTAAACTCTAGGGAATATAGGCCTAATCAACTCAATCTCTCCTCATAGGGCATTCCCCTCATCCCAGGTAGCAGTCTAGTGAACCTTCGTTGCACTCCCTCTAAGGCAAGTATGACTTTCCTTGGGTAAGGAGATCAGAACTGTACACAGTACTCCAGGTGTGGCCTCATCAATGCCCTGTATAATTGCATTAAGACATCTTGGGGCCGAAATTCAGGGTCTCAAAGATCCTCAAATGCCGGTTTGCGGCGGTGATTTCTAAAATTCGAATGGCCATTGATTTGGGGTCAACAGGCCAGCCCGACATAAATTCTAGTCGGGAATTTTTGGCCTGGATCCCACCCCGCCTGAGTGGTTGCACCAGCAACGAAAACAATAAAAAAGCAAGAAAATACTTACCCATCGATTTTCACCTGAACTCGTCGATCTCCTGCCACGTGATGCCCCGGGCAGGTTTTTCTGCCGATGCACCATCTCCACACTGAATGCGGCCCGGCAGCATGGCCGCCCTTAAAGGGGGGGGGCCCACTGCCGCGGCCGCAATGGAAAACATCTTGCAGACCGACTTGCCGATCGGCCGACAAAATACTGCCCCCGAGTTCGGCCAGGCCGCCTACGGGCAACCTGGCACCTCCTCTTGGGTGCCAGGCCACTGGCCCGGCTGAAACCCTCCCTGGTGGCCCAGTGGCCAAAGTTTAAAAATTATAGAATCTCTCCCCTTTAACGGAAGGGAAAGAGCGCGGTGATGCACACGCGCTGTGACATCACCACAACTCCACCGCTGATTGACAGCGGCCGAGGCCCCGACCGTTCCATTTTCAGCCAGTCAGCCTGGCTTTCAGTCTAAGGCCCGCCCCCATTATGATCAATTTCCTGCAGGACTTTGAAAAGGATCTATTTACCCTATCAGGATTTCCAATGGTAAGTACCACTCCAAAACTCCTAAGTGGACCAGCTTTCTGCGCACCTGAATTTCGGCCCCCTTTATTCTTATATTCTAACCCCTTTGTAACAAAAGCTAACATACCATTTGCTTTTCTAATTGCTTGCTGTACCTTCATGTTAACTTTCTGTGATTCATGTACAAGGACCCCCAGGTCCTTCTGAATGCAAACATATCCCAGTCTCACGCCATTCAAAAAATATTCTGCTTTTTTGTTTTTCCTACCAAAATGGATAATTTTCCCCACATTATATTCCATTTGCCATGTTCTTGCCCCTCTCTGCAGCCTCTTCGCGTCCTCTTCACAGTTTAATTTCCCACCTATCATCAGCAAACCTGGATACATTACACTCAGTCCTTTTATCTAAATCATTAATATAGATTGTAAATAGTTGAGACCCAACCACTGATCCTTGTGGTACCCCGCAAGTTAAAGCCTTCCAACCCGAAATAGTCCAGTTTATCTCTCCATTAACTAATCCTTAATCCATGCTAATATATTACCCCCAATCTCATGAGTCCTAATTTTGTGTAATTACCTCTTGTCTGGCACCTTATCAAATTCTTTTTGAAAATCCAAATAAACTATGTCCACTGGTTCCCCCTTATCCATCCTTCCACCCTACTAGTTACTTCTTAAAAAAAACAGATTTGTCAAACATGATTTTCCTTCCATAAAACCATGTTGACTCTGCCTAATCATGTTTCAATTTTCTAAGTGCCCCGCTACCATGTCCCTAATAATAGATTCGAGCATTTTGCTTACTACTGATGTCAGGCTAACTGGCCTATAGTTCCCCGTTTTTTCTCTTCCTTTTTTCTTAAATAGCAGGGTTATGTTTGCCAATCCTTGGGGACTGTTCTAGAATCTAGGGAATTCTGGAAGATTAATGCCAGTGCATGCACTATCTCTGTAGCTATCTCTTTTAAAACCCTAGGACGCAGGTTGTCAGGTCCAGGGGATTTGTCACCACTTAGACCCATTAATTTCTCCAGTACTGTGTCTTTACTTATACTGATTTCTTTAAGTTCCTCATTCGCTAAAGACCCTTGGTTTCCCATTATTTCCTGAATATTTTTGTGTCTTCTACCGTGAAGACTGATGCACAAAGTATTTGTTTAATGTCTCTGCCATTGCCTTGTTACCCATTATAATTTCTCCTGTCTCTGCCTCTAATGGGCCCAGTTTACTTTCACTAATCTATTCCTATTTACATATTAATAGAAACTTTTACAATCTGTTTTTATGTCTCTTGCTAATTTACTCTCATATTCTTTTTTCTCTTTCCTTATCAATTTCTTGGTAAGGACTAATGGAGAGCAGTCGTGTAATGGCTGAACAAGCAGTCACCAATTGAGGAAAAGAGAAAGCCGGTTTTAGAGGAGTATTATGTATGCAGGAATGTAAGGCAGATGACGATCATTAAGATAGAGCAGGATAAGGCCATGGAGGCAGTTGGAAGTAAGGACAAGAATTGTTACTTGGTGGGGCAAGGGAGCCAGTGAAGCTTGGAGAGGAGAAGGAGATGGGAATGTCGAGCTTTGTACAAGTGAGGAAGTAGGCTGTGGTGTTTTGGATTAGTAGAAACTTGCTTAGGGTTGAGACAGAGAGGCTATCTAGAAGAGCTTTAGAGATAATAAACTTCCTCGAGATGAAGATATTGACTAGGGTTTCAGTGGCAGCAGTGGGGATGTGGGGGTGGGGAGGAGGAAACAGAAAATGTTGCAGAGTTGGAAGAAAGTTGCCTGTAGTGCTTTGCTTCTTAATATCACTGTTATAAATGACTAAATTAATTCAGTAGTGGGAGGAGAGAAGTAATTCAGATTGCAAGACTATCATTGCCCTTGTGTGTGGTTGCTGTTTAAGAAAAAGAGCTTATCAAGTAAATGCATCCAAACCCTACTATCTCAGGAAGCCTTCATGACAAAGTATGTGCACGACCTTGTGAAAAAAAACCAAACTAAAATGAGCTTTGTTATTTTATGATAATTCTGGGATTCTATTTTATCACTTCTACTGAGGGAACAGGTGCAATTATTTCATGATTGACTTCTTAGCTAGTTCAATGGTAGGTTGTAATAATAGTAATTTGATTAACAAATGTAAAATAGAATTGTAGAATTCCAATTGAAGAGCCCACATTACATTATAAGTGATGAAAGGAAAGTTTAAGTAGTTTGTAAATTATAAAGGAATTTTAAGGTAGCAGCATCTGCCTCCTGAAAGCAGTGTTTATTTTATATCATATGACCAATGATATTTTCCAAATTTTGTAGAGGCGAAACAGAAATTAAAATTATACATCGGCATTCCTGTGACCTGTCCACCACTTATACGTTTAAATTTAAAATCTAACTTTTATCATTTTAATTTTAATTATTAAACTAACATGGTTTAAACAGACTATGGGATAGGAAAATGAAAAAAAAACATGTAATGCTGGAAATCTAAAATAATAACAGAAAATACTGGAAACATTCAACAGATCAGTCAGAATATGTGATAGATTATGCCTTATATTCCACTCATGGGTCAACATGATAAGCTAACCGTGGTCAGGCACATGTGGGAAATAGATCATAGCTCACATCTCGGCATCATGCATTCTGCTTAAACCATACAGTAGGTAATTAATTACAATTAAAATTGATTTAGAAACCCACTTTTATTACTTTATTTGGAAATAAATAAATGTATAGATTGCTTAGTAGTTACGATGATGTCACTGTGAAAATGCTTATTCCCTTACTTGATAAGCTCTTTTTCTTAAACAGCAACCACACAGGGGTTTGTATTCTCTATTTACATAATATGTATCTTTAAGACTAAAAAATACAAGGCTGTTTTCACACAGTACAAAAAATGTGCAGGGGCTCTGGGGTTAATGCTATGAAGCAGAAGAGGAGGTATAACACTGATTCTGATAGTCGATCACCATATTACATGCTGGGCGGGGTGCTTTGCAGCATTGTTTTTGCACAATTTTGTTTGTCAATATATAGCAAATATTATTTTGGAATGCAGGTAAAATGATTACTCTTCAGTTATTATACATTTTATTACCCAAACTTACAAATGTTAAGAACTTAACTAAAGGGACAACTAAACGAGTAAAACAAATTATTAAATATGCTGTAATCTAATTTCTTGTCAAGGTAATTGTCCAGCTGATGAAAGTAACTGGCAGAATGTTGAACGTATATAAATGGCATAGTGTGTCTTAACAAATTAGGATAAAGCAAATGCTTTTGCTTCTTCATTTATCAAAGCCCAATACTCCAAGGCGACACTTAGTGACAGTAACAAAGATGTGTATCATCAGAACATGTGCATTAAGAATGAATACATACCCTAAGTGAACACTGGGAAACATTAATAACCAAAATTCTCATCTTCATGATGCTATTTTTTTAAGTACACATAGTTATAGTTCTCAAGGACATTGTGCAGACATGTTGAATGGCTAGCCGTTGAAAGCTATCTAACCTGAGGCGACCTTATACAGTATCTGAATTGCCATTTTTGACAAGTGCATTTTTGCTTCCAAGAAGAAACGGTGTTCTGTATGTCTCCAGCGTCGACAATAACTATAAAGAACTATAATTTATGTAGTTTGAAACATATTAAGATTTCTATTTACAGAAGTTCAAAGTTATTGTGAAAATGTATTAATGTTCAACTGAGATGCAATGGGAAGGAAGGTAATTTAAAAAATCTAATATATTAACATTTTTTAAAAAACTGAAAATAATACAGTACTCATAACTATAGCATAGAAATTACTGCTGATGTGCTATTTAGATACTAACCATGGGTTACTAACAGTATTTGAGAGAATGTTATTCCTCATGGTTTACACAAAATGTAGCAATTTTCAGTCTGTCGGCTAATGGTCTTTCTCTCCTGTACAGAGTGCCTGCCAATGAAAAGCAAGCAGCACTAATCCTTTAATTCAGCTGTGATCTGCAATTAGGGAGGCAGTGAAACACCTCAAATAGAATTGGAAAAGCAAAGCCAACTGTTTACTCTGTAAAATTGCTATAGAATTGAGTGTACTGGGTGAAGCAAGCCAGGACCTGCAAGTTATTCTGCACGGGCTAGAAGAGGAGACACACAATTTCTATTTATTTGATTCATGTTTTTGTTCTGGGGATGTGGACAGCACCATCAAAGCTGCATTTTACTGTCTATCCCTAGTTGCTCTGAGAAGCTGATGGTGGCGATTGTCCTTGAATTGCTGTAATCTTTGTGCTGATCGTGCCCCCACAGTGGTGCTAGGTAGGAAATTCCAGGATTTTGACCCAACAATGATGAAGGAATGACAGTTTATGTCTCAGTCAGAATGGTGTGTGACTTGTAGAGGAATGTGCAGGTGCTGGTGATCCTGTGATTTTGCTGCTTTAGTCCTTCTTGGTGTTAGAAGTTGTTGGACTGGGAGGTGTAGTTGAAGTAATCCAATGAGTTGCTGCAGTGCATCTATAGATAGTTTGTACTACAGCCACAGTGTACCAATGGTGGATATGAAGTTCAGACATAGAAACATAGAAAATAGGTGCAGGAGCAGGCCATTCGGTCCTTCGAGCCTGCACCACCATTCAATAAGATCATGGCTGATCATTCCCTCAGTACCCCTTTCCTGCTTTCTCTCCATACCCCTTGATCCCCTTAGCCGTCAGGGCCATATCTAACTCCTTCTTGAGTATATCCAATGAACTGGCATCAACAACTCTCTGCGGCAGGGAATTCCACAGGTTAACAACTCTCTGAGTGAAGAAGTTTCTCCTCATCTCAGTCCTAAATGGCCTACCCCTTATCCTAAGACTGTGTCCCCTAGTTCTGGACTTCCCCAAAATCGGGAACATTCTACCTGCATCTATCCTGTCCCGTCCCGCCACAATCTTATATGTTTCTATGAGATCCCCTCTCATCCTTCTAAACTCCAATGTATAAAGGCCCAGTTGATCCAGTCTCTCCTCATATGTCAGTCCTGTCATCCCGGGAATAAGTCTGGTGAACCTTCGCTGCACTCCCTCAATAGCAAGAACGTCCTTCCTCAAATTAGGAGACCAAAGCTGAACACCATATTCCAGGTGAGGCCTCACCAAGGCCCTGTACAACTGCATTAAGACCTCCCCGCTCCTATACTCAAATCCCCTAGCTATAAAGGCCAACATACCATTTGCCTTCTTTACCACCTGCTGCACCTGTATGCCACCTTTCAATGACTGATGAACCATGACACCCAGGTCTCGTTGCACCTCCCCTTTTCCTAATCTGCCGACATTCAGATAATATTCTATCTTTGCGTTTTTGCCCCCAAAATGGATAACCTCACATTTATCCACATTATACTGCATCTGCCATGCATTTGCCCACTCACCTAACCTGTCCAAGTCACCCTGCAGCCTCCTAGCGTCCCCCTCACAGCTCACACCGCCACCCAGTTTAGCGTCATCTGCAAACTTGGAGATATTGCACTCAATTCCTTCATCCAAATCATTGATGTATATTGTAAAGAGCTGGGTTCCAGCACTGAGCCCTGTGGCACTCCACTAGTCACTGCCTGCCATTTTGTAAAGGACCCAGTTATCCCAACACTGTGCTTCCTGTCTGCCAACCAGTTCTCTATCCACGTCAGTATATTACCCCCAATACCATGCGCTTTGACTTTGCACACCAATCTCTTGTGCGAGACTTTGTCAAAAGCCTTTTGAAAGTCCAATACACCACATCCACTGGTTCTCCCTTGTCCACTCTGCTAGTTACATCCTCAAAAAATTCCAGAAGATTCGTCAAGCATGATTTTCCTTTCATAAATCCATGCTGACTTGGACCGATCCTGTCACTGCTTTCCAAATGCACTGCTATTTCATCCTTAATGATTGATTCCAACATTTTGCCCACTACTGATGTCAGGCTAACCGGTCTATAATTACTGTTTTCTCTCTCCCTCCTTTTTTAAAAAGTGGTATTACATTAGCTGCCCTCCAGTCCATAGGAACTGATCCAGAGTTGATAGACTGTTGGAAAATGATCACCAATGCATCCACTATTTCTGGGGCCACTTCCTTAAATACTCCGGGATGCAGACTATCAGGCCCCGGGGATTTATCAGCCTTCAATCCCATCAATTTCCCTAACACAATTTCCCGCCTAATAAAGATATCGTTCAGTTCCTCCTTCTCACTAGACACTCGGTCCCCTAGTATTTCCAGAAGGTTATTTGTGTCTTCCTTTGTGAAGATAGAACCAAAGTATTTGTTCACTTGGTCTGCCATTTCTTTGTTCCCCATTATAAACTCACCTGAGTCCGACTGCCAGGGACCTATGTTTGTCTTCACTAGTCTTTTTCTCTTCACTTATCTATAGAAACTTTTGCAGTCAGTTTTTATGTTCCCGGCAAGCTTCTTCTCGTACTCTATTTTCCCCCTCTTAAGTAAACCCTTTGTCTTCCTCTACTGAATTCTAAATTTCTCCCAGTCCTCAGGTTTGTTGCTTTTTCTGACCAATTTATATGCCTCTTCCTTGGATTCAACACTATCCCTAATTTTCCTTGTTAGCCACGGTTGAGCCACTTTCCCCGTTTTATTTTTACTCCAGACAGGGATGTACAATTGCTGAAGTTCATCCATGTGATCTTTAAATGTTTGCCATTGCCTATCTACCATCAACCCTTTAAGTATCATTTGCCAGTCTATTCTAGCCAATACATGTCTCATACCATCGAAGTTACCTTTCCTTAAGTTCAGGGCCCTAGTTTCTGAATTAACTGTGTCACTCTCCATCTTAATAAAGAATTCTACCATGTTATGGCCACTCTTCCCCAAGGGGCCTCACACAACAAGATTGCTAATTAGTCCTTTCTCATTACACATCACCCAGTCTAGGATGGCCAGCTCCCTAGTTGGTTCCTCGACACATTGGTCTAGAAAACCATCCCCAATACACTCCAGGAATGCCGATTAGGCTGACTGCTCTATCCTGGATGGGGTCAATCTTCTTGAGGGTTGTTGACGAGGCACCTATCCAGGCAAGTGGTGAGTATACCATTGCATTCCTGACTTGAACATTGCAGATACTGGAGAGGCTTTGAGGGGTTCGGAGGTGTGCCACTTATCGCAGAGTGCTCAGCCTCTGCCTTGCTCTTGTAGCCATGTTATTGAGATGGCTAGTTCTATTAAGCTTCCAGTCAATGGTGATTCCAGGATGTTGATGGTTGGGTCAGCGAAGATCAGGGGGAGTTGGTAGGACCTTTACTTGTTGGAGATGATCATTACTTGCCATATTATCTTTCACTTCTCAGTCCAAGGCAACTGTTTTCAAAGTCCTGCTTTAGGCTGGCATGGGCTGCTTCGGTATCAAAAGAGTTGTGAATAGAGCAGAACACTGTAGAATCATCAAAGAACAGCACACTTTAGCCTTCTGATGGAGGGAAGAACTTTGATGAACCAGTTGAAGATGGTTAAGCAAAGAACAATTGCCTGAGACATTCCTGCAACAATGTCCTGGGCTGTGACGGTTGGCCTCCAACAACCACAATCATTTATTTTGTCAGCTGTATGACTCCAGCCATTGCAGGGTTGCACTTTGATGCCTATTAACCTCAGTTTTGCTAGAGGCCCTTGGTTTCATGATAAGTTGAATGTTGCCATCGATGTTTACAGGACAGATGGAAACCATTTAACCTATTGTGCCTATCAGCTGTTTGCTAGAGTAATCCCAAATTAATCCACTGCCCTGTTCTCTCCCCATAGCCTTGGATATTTCATCAGTTTTCTATCAAAAGATGAAATGGCCTCTGATTCATCCACTCCCTATGGCAAAGATTTCATGCTCTGCAACCCTCTGCATTAAGAAATTTCTCTTAAGCCTCACATTTCACCCTCTTAGTAATTTTAAATTGATGACCCGTCTCCACTGAGGGCCAAACCAGAAGAGATAATCTTTCCCAAATTACTCTTTCAAAACCCTTCAGAATTTTAAAAGCCTCTATTAAATCTCCTCTTAGCTTTTTCTACTCCACTAGCAGTAGTCATAGTATTTCAAGTCTCTCCAAATAACAATAGTTTCCCATTATAGCGTATTCCCCTTCAATTCACGTACCATTCTGACAATGTTGCTCACATCCAAATAAATAGAAATTGTATGCTTCCTCCTTTAGACCTTGCAGAATAGCTTGCAAATCCTCATCTCTGTCCTGTTCAGCAGAGCTGGGAGATGGCCTCACCCTCAGTGGCAATGTCTCCTGAGCTATCCCTGGCACCACTCCCTGCACTTGCATTCTATCGCTAGGTACATCATTAAGCGTTGACTCCTCTTCATCACTCTTTTAACCCAGCTTTGTGCTTGAGAGTGATGGAGAACGTTATGGTGCCTCCTCAGATGGACTCTCCTCCTCTGAGCTTTCTTCAGGGGGGCTGTGACTATTTGGACTGACCTAGAGGAAAGAGAAAAGTGTTAGCATCGTAATAGGAGGCTGCACAGTTGCAGAAGACATGCATCATATTGTAGTTTGATGTAGTCAAGCTGGCTGAATGTGTGTTGTCCAGGCTCAATGAAGGGTATAAGTAATTGTCAGAGACAAGTATTCAGTGAAGTCCCCAGTCTAAAAATGGCTGATGTACACATCTCTCGCAAGCCCACAAATTTCTATAGCTTGCTTTTCCAGCTTTTTGAGGATCATAAGCTTGGGTGATCCTCCCCCAGCCTTGCTCCTCTCTCGGTTATTTTGCCCTGTAGAAAGAGAGGGCAAGGTTTGGTCAGTGGCTACTGAAAGGAGAGTGAGATGTGTGGGGTTTGTGATGATAGTGCACATGCTGAGAAGGAGAAGAAGCAAGATTCAAACAGGATGGAGATGTGTTGAATAGGAAGCAAGTGTGTGGAGTGTGAAGTGTGGAAGGAATCCTGAGTGAAGCAGGCGATTGTGCAAAGGCAAGCAAGGGAAAGGAGAATGGTGCTAGTGGGTGGCGTGAAGGAAGGAAGGAAGAAGTGTGTGTTTGTAATGAGAATGAGAGGTGGTGTAGTGTGCTCGTGTGCTCGGTGGTGAAGGAAGTGATGGTGGGAAGGGTGTTGCTGAGTGGTGGGGGAGGAGCTGAAGGAATCCTGACATGTGTTGCAGATGGAGAGGGATCATGAAGAACAGTACTCACCCTTGCAACTCGAGTGAGGTTATTGGAGCACTTCCAACACTGTATCCAGGTCCTGGGGCAATACTCCTGGAGCGGACGACCTCTGACATCTTTCTCCATGCCTGGTGAACAGCATGCTTGGCAACCTCCCTGGCACGGCTAAGGAACAGGAGTTCCCTCCTCACTCTCACCTCTTCCACAAGCACCTCCAGGGATGATTCAAAAAACCATTTCTGACCAAATTCCTTCTGTCATGTATGTAACCACAATGTAACACCACTGTATTACTGTATACACTCAACCTAGATGCACACTGTGACCACAAGGGGTGAACTTGTGGGAGACACTCCTTACCTGATCACACAGGTATAAAAAGGGAGGTCCCACGCAAGGTCATCGTCTTTGGAGTCCTGTAAATAGAGAGTTAAGGTCACAGAGTGACATTGTCCCCAGAATGTGCCTCATGTGGTTGCATGCTGTAGAGTAAGGACTTTACATTGGTGACTAGAAACGGGAATTCATGGCCCTCGAGAATGGCCACCGGTAGCACGGAGGAACGGTACTGTGTTGGGGAAGACTGGGACAATTTTGTCGAGAGGCTTCAGCAAAGCTTTGTTATGAAAGAATGGCTGGGGGATGCAGCGGCCGACAAGCGAAGGGCTCATCTTTTGACCAGCTGTGGACCAAAGACTTACGCGCTCATGAGGGACTTACTATCACCTGAAAAGCGGCAGACAAAACCTTTGAAGAACTTAGCAAATTGATCGGGGAGCGCCTCAAACCGGCGAGTAGCATACATATGGCCCGACACAGATTCTACACCCACTGACGTCATGAAGGACAGAGCATACCGGGCTTCGTAGCAGTCCTCCGGCGTTTGGCCAGCTTCTATAAGTTCACAGACACCTGCAGGGGGGAGATGCTAAGGGACTTCTTTATCGAGGGCATCGGTCATGCGGGAATTTTCCGCAAATTAATTGAGACCAAGGATTTGACCTTGGAAGTGGCAGCGTTGATGGCTCAAACTTTCATGGCGGGGGAGGAAGAGACGAAAATAATATACGCGCGCAATTCTGCCTCTAACGCGGCGACGGATCAGGGAGTCAACATCATCAATGCGACTCAGAGCCCCGCAGGCAGGCAGGGGTAGTCCGACACTCCCCAGGCAGCAATAGACCCCAGAGTAGGACTTCAACAGAGACAATGGCAAGCTGAACGGACATTCACGCCATCACAGTGGACAATGCAGCCCGGGATGGGGCCATTGACGCCCACTAATAGGGTACTTAAGAGCAGTCAAAGGGACAGTCAGCGCGGAATGCCTGGCCATAGTCCCTTTGTTCCCAACAATGGAAACTTTAACTCATGCTGGAGGTGTGGGGGAAAACAGTCAGCTAGATCTTACCGATTTCAACAGTTTGTCTGCAGGAACTGCAATCTCAGTGGTCACTTAGCTCGAATGTGCAGGAAGTCTGCAACCAGACTAATATGAGGCGGATGGACCAGAAGAGGGTTCTTTGAGGCAGGATGACTTTTGGGGCAAATCGATGAACGCCAAGGTTCAGCAGGTCCATGTGGCGAATATTCACAGTTCATACACCAGAACGCCACCAATGATGATGAGGGTTTTATTAAACGGTATCCCTGCACGCATGGAGCTGGACACTGGGGCCAGCCAGTCACTCATGGGCGTTCAGCAATTTGAGAAGCTATGGCCACTTAAAGCTAGTAGAGCCAAATTAGCACGTATTGAGACACAATTATGGACTTACACTAAAGAAATCATTCCGGTGCTAGGCAGTAATGTTGGCTGTCACGCACACTGGGTTAGTGAATCGGCTGCCGCTCTGGATCGTATTCCAGGACAACATCCTCTTAACAGGTCGGGACACCGAGGAACATCTCCACAACCTGGAGGAGGTGCAATGCCGACTGGACCGGGTAGGCCTGCGACTCAAGAAGTCTAAATGTTTGTTCTTAGCTCCTGTGGTTGAGTTTCTGGGCAGGAGGGTTGCTGCAGGTGGGATTCGGCCCACCAAATCCAAAACAGAGGCGATTCGACGAGCACCCAGGCCCTGCAACACATTGGAGTTGCGTTCATTCCTGGGACTGTTGAACTATTTCAGGAACTTTCTGCCGAACTTGAGCACATTGTGCTGGTGAAGGCCATTGCCCGGTCACAAGTTTGGTGGCCCGGAATTGATTCAGACCTGGAACACTGTGTTCGCAGGTGCACGACGTGTGCCCAGCTGGGTAATGCCCCCAGGGAGGCCCCGCTCAGCCCATGGCCCTGGCCCACCAGGCCATGGTCACGCATTCATGTTGACTACGTGGGCCCGTTCATGGGTAAGATGTTCCTTATTGTGGTAGATGCGTACTCGAAATGGATCGAGTGCATCATTCTGAATTTATGCACGTCATCCACCACCGTGGAAAGCCTATGTGTGACCTTTGCAACCCATGGCTTGCCGGACATCCTGGTTAGTGATAATGGCCCATGTTTCACAAGCTACGAATTCCAAGAGTTTATGTCAAGCAATGGCATCAACCACGTCAGGACTGCGCCGTTCAAGCCAGCCTCCAGTGGCCAGGCGGAACGTGCGGTCCAAATCATTAAGCAAGGTATGCTTAGGATTCAAGGACCCTCCCTACAATGCCGCCTATCGCGCCTCCTGCTGGCCTATAGATCCTGACCGCACTCGCTCACGGGGGCCCCGCCCACAGAGCTACTAATGAAACGGACACTCAAAACTCGGTTGTCCTTCATTCGCCCAGTCCTGACCGACATAGTTGAGGGCAAGCGCAAGTCACAAAATGAGTACCATGACTGTAATTTGAGGGGGAGATGTATAAAAATAAATGATCCTGTATTCGTCCTCAATCACGCCATGGGGCCCAAATGGCTTGAGGGCACTGTAATTGACAAAGAGGGGAAATAGGGTCATCGTGGTAAAACTAAACAATGGTCAGATATGCCGTAAGCATCTGGGCCAAGTAAAAAAAAAAAAAGGTTCAGCATCGACACGGAGGAACCTGAAGAAGACCATGAGATGGAGCTCACAACACCGCCAGTGAACGAGCAACAAGAGCAATCAGAAGAATGCACAGTCCCTGAGGTCAGCCCGGACAGGCCGGAATCACCACAGGAGACAGACACTCACGTCAGTGTCCAACAACCAGAGCCCCAACTGTGGCGCTCCACGAGGGAGTGTATACCACCTGAAAGACTAAACCTATGATCCCAATAAGACTTTGGGGGGGGGGAGGGGAGGAGGTGATGTCATGTATGTAACCACAATGTAACAGCACTGTATTACTGTGTACACTCAACCTAGATGCACACTGTGACCACAAGGGGTGAACTTGTGGGAGACACTCCTTACCTGATCACACAGGTATAAAAAGGGAGTTTCCACACAGGGTCATCGTCTTTGGAGTCCTGTGAATAAAGAGTTAAGGTCACAGAGTGACCTTGTCCCCAGAATGTGTCTCGTGTGGTTTCATGCTGTAGTGTAAGGACTTTAGACCTTCTTGCAGTCATGAAACTGAAAAACTAACCAAAAGGGAATGCAACATCGCTTTAAGAGGTGCATCCCAACTTTAAGTAGGTCTCTGGCTGACCTGCTGGAAATTGCTCCCCTGAAATGGGTGGGATTCTGGTCGGTCAGCCAATTCAGTGGGAAACCCAGGAGTTAAAGTAAAGACGCAGCTTGCTTGCACCAGAAAAATGTTCTGATTGTCCTTGATAGACTCGCCATGATCACATGACCTGATTGCTGATTGGTCCCTTTGGAGGATTAGACACACCCAGAAGTTTCTCTGGAATGTGTAACTGGAACCGCCCCAGCCCAAGTTCTGAGTGACTTTGCAAAGTGTCATTCGAGCCATTCTGACTTCAGACCCCAGACAGGATAGAGCTCCCCTTTCCCAGCCCAAGTTCCTGACTCCCCCCCCAGCTCAAGTTCATGCCTCCCCCAGCCCAAGTTCCTGACCACCCAGCCCAAGTACCTTACCCCTCCCCAGCCCAAATTCATGCATCCCCCAGCCAAAGTTCCTTTACCTCCCCCAGCCCATTACTTACACCCCCCAGCCCAAGATCCTTACCCACTCCAGCCCAAGTTCATGCCCGCCCCAGCCTAAAATCATGCCTCCCCAGCCGAAGTTCCTTACCCCACCCCCCACAGCATAAGTTCCTTACCCCCTCCCAGCCCAAGTTCGTGCCCACCCCCAGCCAAAGTTCCTTACCCCCCAGCCCAAGTTCATGCCTCCCCCAGCCGAAGTTCTTGACCTTAACCCCCACCCCCCACCCCGTGCATTGTGTGTGGGTCACGGATTGTTAACAGATTTATTGGGTATGAAGTGAATAGTGACAGTGTCATGGCTTCCAATGATGTCCCTTGTCACACATGCACCAAGCTTTCCGAGAAATCAGGTGTGGGTGTTAAGGGGGTGAGGTTAGAAGAATGTGATCCACCTTCTCTGAGTTCTCTCTCTCCCCTCCGATCCCCTTTCCCACGTCTCCTCCCTCTCCTCCGTCTCTGTCTATCTCCCCCCAGTCTCTCTCTCTCCTCTCCAGTCTCTCTCTCTCCCCTCCAGTCTCTCTGTCTCTCCCCCCCCCCCCCCATGTCTCTCTCTCTCTCCATCTCCTCATCTCTCTCTCACTCTCCATCCCCCCATCTCTCTCCCTCTCCCCTGTCTCTCTCTCTCTCTCTCTCTCTCTCTCTCTCTCTCTCTCTCTCTCTCTCTCTCTCTCTCTCTCTCTCTCTCTCTCTCTCTCTCTCTCTCTCTCTTCCCCCCCCCCCTCACTCCAGTCACTTTCTCTCCCACTACCTCTAATGTTTTCTCTCCCACAGAAGGCCACAAAAATATTCTAAATAATCCAAAATCTTTTGGCAAATCCAGCTCCAGGGACAACGGACATCTCCACGCGGCTTGTGGTTTGGCCCTACTTCCAACTTCCAGCTTCCTCACACTGCACCTGCGCGACTGAATTGAGGGCCCATGCTCAAAAAGGGGGCGGAATCCAATGCACGCATGCGCTGAAGGACACAGAAAAAACGATTGCAACTAGTTACTCTGTTAAAGTAACCCGTGTCTGTTTTTGGCTGAAGCGGGTGAGCTTTAAACTGAAACAGAAATTCACCCGCCCACAACTGACAGAGTTAATATCGAAGCCTTGCATTGTGCTGCATGATTCTGTGCTCCTCGCCACATACCATGTCAAACTGATATCTAAAATTCCCTTTTGGGTCACACAAAGCATTGAATTGTGTCTAAGAGCCAAATGGCAACATTGACACAACTGATGATACTTTGGACTATGAGGAAAATAGATCTGTAAAATTGTATTTCTCTCACATTGCTGCTGTTGGTCGATGCTGTAAATGAAGTTCACTTGCAAAATATTGCACCTGTATCTTGCTTAATGCATGCGTGGATAACAAATTGGTTGACACTACAGATGTCTTCATGTGTAGCCTGAAGATAGCTTAACATATAACAATTGAGACCTGACTTTGGCTGGAATTGGTAATGTCGATCTGATGTTACTTGTTTGGTGATCTTCTTACTAAACTAAAGCTTCCTAGACATTTCTTTACTGTCATGGCCAAGTAGCTGTGCCTAGTACATGAGATCCATTGTGTAAGGATGCCACAAGACCTAATGTTATGTAAATTGTGCTGCCTTCTTGTTCTGCTGGTCCTCCTCTGCCAAGTTTGTGGAACACTGAATCCAGTTCTCTATATTGAGCAAAAATCTAGATGGTATAAAGAAAATTTGAATCTACTCACCTCTAAATGAAGACTCTGAAATTGTCAATGCACTTTCTGGGCTCATGCTCTTGTTATAATAGCACTGAATCTGTATTTTCTTCACAAACACACGTTTGCATAAACGTGTTCCCACCGTACAGTTTGATTAATTCAGATAAGTTAGTCATTCGCTGAATGTTTGGGTCAAAGATTGATCTGACAACATGCTGTGTATGGTACCAACTGAATAATTGTAAATACTAAAGGTTGTTTCAAACAGACCTTAAACTGATTGCATAATACATGACTCAGAAATGTGTCAAAAGTGATTTATGTGAACTGGAAGTGAACATGGACATGACAGTTAATTCATCATGCTTAAAAATTGTATTTGGTCTCAAGTGTCGTGAATGCTACAAACTTTAACTGAATCATATTGTCAAGCTAAACCTCAGGAGATTTTGCATAACTCTAGATTTGGTATTAGTTGTACAATCTGTTGACTTCTTTTTCTTATTTTGTAGGCTTTAAAGGATGCATCAAAGTATTCAAATACAATAATCAGGTGATGCCATTTACTGGATCAAATGACTTAGTCAAAGTACAGCCAAGTGATGTCTCAGTGCAAGTTGGATGCAGAGGAACTAATGCCTGTTTAAGCAACCCATGTCCCACTGGAATGAAGTGTACTGATTTATGGTTAGCATATGAGTGTCTCCCAGTCTCCTGTTTTCCTGACCCTTGTAAGCATGGTGGTACATGTCTCCCTTCGTCAGATGGCTCATATCACTGCACTTGCAAGCCACATTTTACTGGATCTTCTTGTGAGTTCTGCACATCAACTATTAATGACCATTCAGCCTGTCAGGAAGCCAATATTCAATTTCCACAATGGACCATAGCAGTGATTATACCTGTTACTCTAGTCGTAATTCCTCTGTTAGTTGTGTTCTTCAAGTGTCAAAATACTACTTTGAAAAATAAGAGGAAAAAAATTATTACATCACTTCAAACAGGTGCTGAGAACAAAGCTTTTGATGATGGTGATGGTGATGGTGATGACACAAAACATTGCACTCCTGCCAATGATGAAAAGCAGCCAGATATCCTCAAGGCAGAAAAATGTTATCACATCATGGATGAAACTTACATTAATGCCACAGCCGTGATGCAGAAAAAGAAATGTTATGGGCACCAAGATTACGACTTAGAGGACTATGACATTGATAATGCAAGCAGTATAACTCCTTCTGATACAGATGTCATTCAGCACCACAGCCAGTTCCAGATCAAAAATGATCATAATACAACTGTAATTCTCTCTAGAAGTATGCATGATAAATCTCAACCATTTATACCCACTGTGAATCAAAGAAACACCCAATCTACTGCACAGATTATTCCAAGTCAAAAAAGTGCTTTACGTAAGAAGCAAGCACCAAAAGGTGGACTTGCAAACCAACATTGCCCTCACACATGCTCGACAGAATGGTTTCCTTCGTCAATTTTATTTACAGAGCGCAAACATTTAATAAATGATCTTTATTTGACTGGCTATGAAGCAGGGCTTTCTCACCATGTCCACTTTGACACCAACCAATCAAGTCAAGGAGGCAATGATAATTTGGCTTTTTGTGGAGATGATCGGACTGAAAGGTTGCCTGATGCATCGACGCTTATGTCTAACACCAGACCCAAGAGCAGAATAAAACAGATAGTCACGAGACTTCCATTGGGCCTGTCTGTAGAAGAGGTGAAGAAACTGAATTCTCCAACAATACAGAAACATGTCAAGAAAACTGCTCAAGGAATTTTGCCATCACAATTTTCACAAAGAAATTCAACCCAGGCAGGCCCCCCAGGCTTCTTTCCTTCCACAGACACTTCGTCTGATAGTGATTCTCATAGTTCTTTCACTTGTTCAGAGTATAACGATGATGGGGAACTTTCAGCATACATTAATTCCTCTGAACACAAATATACTCAACAGGATTCAGAGAGAAGTATAGTTGCAGATGATACAATAGTAAATGAATGGGAGATTAGATTACAAGGACATCAAAAAGGGTATACATCTAACTCATGTATAATGGACACTGAAATGATCACTGATGAGGATTCAGATAACAATACGCTACCATGTGATCATTCCTCTGTCAGTGGAACACACGATTGGAATAATCTTTTAAACTGGAGGCCAAATTTTGAAATATATGTTGAGATTTTCAAGGACCTTGCTGAACTTCCAAGTGAACCAGGAACTAGAAATCAATTTTCTACTGCTAGAGGGAGTGATCACGAAGAATTCCTGTGACACTTTTCTCACAGAACACTTTATGGAACAATTTCTAATTGTTTAAGTATTGCCCCTGTATAAATTTACTAAAAGTGTAATGTTCGTTGAATAATTTTATAGATATTTATATATTTTATGATTTTGTGCATAGGTTTTGTGTGTCAAGAAATAGCAACATTTCATAGGGCCCGAAATTGGTGGAAGCTAAATTCCGCCCAAGAAACCGCCCAAAGGACCGCTGAGATCCTGACAAGTTTCATGGCAAAATCTTGGAAAGACTGCCCGGCGGCAAAAATGGGATTTATGCACTGAACCTGGGCAACAGCAGGCGGTAGCTCCCATTCTCAGCGGCAAATGCAATCCTCAGCAAAGTACTGTCGAGGATTGAGTTGGGCCCAGGGAGTGGAGAACTGATGAAATTAAAAATTTTCAAAAAATAAAAAAAACACTACAAATCCTTCAGGGGACCCCATCCTCCTGAAAATAAAGAAAATAAGTGGACTAACCTTTCCTTTTTTTTGAAAGTCTTCGTATTTACCGTTGAGGTTAGACCTGCCTCCTCGCGGTGGTCTTTTCCCCTGCTGCAGCGGAGGACCGCCCGGACCAAACTGGCAGCTCGGCGGGCGGGAGGACTCTTACGCGCGTTGCACGCCGGCGCATGCCAGTGGATGTCAGCGGGCAGTCCCCAGCGGTCTTCTCTCCCCGATGGCAGGAGGCCTCCACCAAACTTGCTCGGACGGGAGACCGCCCAGAAAAGTTGGTGGCAGCGGACGGTAAATCCACCAATTTCGGCCCCTATTTACAGTTTCCAAATTAAAGCCAATTACTGTACAATCGTCAACTGTCATTTACTCAATCATCAAAAGTAAACAGCTTACAGTAGAATAAATACTTATTATCTAACCTCCTTCCATCTCAGAGAAATAATAAATATATAGAGAAGATGTGGATTCTAGTACTCAAACATGCCATTTTGTCACCAACATGAATTGGACTAAAGGAACAAACTGCATCAATTTGTGCTCATTTCCTCAATGATGACTGAAAATCAGACCATTAGTAAGATTATTAGTTCATATCATGATATGTCTAACTAATGCTAATATTCCACACTATTTTAAAAGAGCATTTTGAGATATAAAGCATGTACACACCACAGCAATGTTAAAGTTATAGGCCTTGAAACTCCACACCATTCTCAGTAGGTGGGGGCGGTGGGGGGCTGGTTAAGTGTAAAATCATGGCAAGTATTTCTCCTGGGCAGCATCATGAGGTGGAAGTCATTTCTGCCAGTTTATCACCCTAATATGGATCCCCTGAATTTCCTAACAAGATTTGGCCCTTCCTGTAATCCATCCACCAAGACCCCAGCTACCTAATAATCATTTGTGAATCTCCTGCACCTGCTCCTCCTCCTCCTTCTCCATGATAATGGCACACCTGCTTTTGAGACACCCTCAGTGTGGGTGGGTGTGTGCGGCCTTCCGCGAGAGGTGGGCGCCGGAGGGACTGGAGTGCATCATCACCCCCGGCAACCAAATTTTAATTTGATTTTATGTTTTAAAGTTTAATTTGTTTTAATTGCCGGGGTTTTAGTGTCCCCCTCCACTTTTATAGGGGGCACTTGTAAAATATTGAATTTTAATGCCCTAAAAAAAAAACTACAAAAATACAAAAAAAACAAAAAAAAAACAAAAAAAAAGAGGGCTGTTATAAGTGTCTGGAGTGTCCTCCAGATCGGGGGGCACTCGATCTAATGTTGATTTGTTTACTCTAAAAGAGTTGTGGGTGGGTGTGGCGCATCCTCATAGGCAATCAGAAGCAATTCCAAGGCTGTGTAGGTAAAATGCAGAAAACAAAAATGCACTGTGAAAATCCTGGTTTTCCACTGACATTGCTCTAGGGCTAAATTAGAATGAGAATCAGAAGCTGCAGTTGTAGCCAGGATCAGTCGAGACCAGCTGAATTGAGGAGTTGTTGAGGCAGCCGATTGCTGAAAGTTTGAGTAGTGATTACCACAACTGGGAATGTCTTTTTGGGCAATTTTCTACCCTCTACTTCCTTGTTATTGCAATCACTGATCTACTTTGACCATGTGGAGGTATTAATAGCATAATGTTTTGTCTGGTATCTGCTAAAGTAATTACACAAACAATTATTGGGCACGCATCTTTAATATTTCTACTTCTACCTCAAGGAAGATTTGGAGATCTGTCTCACTTCTGTTCTGCATTACATTGCCCTTGTCCCTTTTGCAGCTGTCTGTGGCAGATCCTCCAATGGAAGGCATGCTTAAAACGTGGACCAAAATGACATGAGCTATCCAGTGCAGCTATTAACGGTGAATTTTCCTACTTAACCTGCTGCTCCCCCAACCTGCTGCTGCAATTTTCAGCCAGACCTGGCTTTTTCAAAGCTACGCTCTAATTTCCAAGCTTTGCCAGCACATTACTCCCGTTTTAAATGGCATGTATGCTAGCGATCCTCCAATGGTATGCAAATGAGCTGACTCATGAAGTTCTGGTTGATTCAACTTTGATTCGATGGGTACAATCCCGACACATTGACACAAATCCAGCACAAATTGCCGCATGGAACTTTGCAACCATTATGCCCCAAAACAATGCATTTAGAGAAATCTTCATCCATGAGCTCCCCAATGGCTTGCTGTCTCCAGTGTGCTACTCACCCATAAGTGTCAGGAAGGCCCCAGGTTCAGGTCCCAACCTATGCAAAGTGAGCTGATCGAAGCTGTAACGGTATTTGGAGGTGCTACACTTGGATCCAATGTCCCTGATTAAGGGAGAGAAAATCAGCTAGGGTTCCTGCTCCTGATTGCTATTGGTAATCCCTGCTACAGTATTAATGCATGTGGATGTCAGGTAAGATACGACCCATGGTCAAATAGTCTGCCAACAAGCATATAAGAATGGCCACATTATTGAAATAACAGACAGTTGCCAGTGGCCCAACACGAGTTCGCATCTTCAGGAGTCATTTTGCTGAATTTTGGGAGGAAGGAAAGAAAATTGTTTACCCATTAGAAAAAATTATGTTTTCATGAAGTTATTTTGAAAGCATTCTTCTGTAACTGTCCTTTTGTACATAAGGTTCACATTTATGGTTGCCTTTGTAATAAGAAACTATTAGCAACTAAATAAAGGAGGCCAAGTCTAAAAGGCTACTTACTGTAAATATTGAGTTATTTGATTTAGAGGTTTTAACAGCATAATGTTTTGTCTGATATGTGTTAAAATAATTACTTTTAAAAATTGCGGCCACTATTCTTTAATAATATTTCGAAACACATAAGTACATTTTGATTTCCAAGTTTAATTTATATTGTCCTAGCTTCTTTTTAAAAATAAACCTATTTATTTCCATGAAAATGAATTCTCATGTTAAATTATCATCCTGAACTGCTATGTTATAATCAACTGCAAGGGAGGATAACAGGATTTTGCAATAGGCAGTTAAATATAGACATGACTGAACTGTCTGAATTATTTTAAAGGAGCAGCATTGTCATCCGGCAGACTTTTGTAAAAGGAAAACAAATCTCTGATGTTGTTGTATTACCAGTTATACCAGCTGCCAACTTTAAAAGTAGTTACGCACAAAATAGTTTCCAGCTGTCTGAACCACAATAGGTATATAGCATTTTCTGTCGTCACCAATATGGTTGGCTGACCTTCAGCTAAATAGTTGGAGCAGGATACTATTGGGTGCTCCAAGAACGTCTGCCTAAAAACTTCCCAACATGGCGGCAAGAATCTCTTCATTGTCTTAATTTCAAAGTATACCCAGGTAATTATCATCTTGAACTGCTGACCATGCTGATAAACTAAGTAAAATGCATGATGCCACCTCAAGCTTCCTAACACAACTGTGGGAGTGCAATCACCACGACAACTGCAGCAGATCAGGAAAAGGCCCACCACAATCTTCTCAGGGCAACTAGGGATGGGTGAAAATTGTGGTCTTGGCAGTGTTGCCCACATTCTGGAAACAAATGGGAAAAAAAGATTCTCTGTTGCCAGGGGTGGTAATTTTGAACTTGAAGGATATGACTTCTATTAGTGCATAAGAACAGTACATTTCCTTCAGACGCTACACAATTAAACATTAATGTTTCAATGAATTATAAATGACCATTTTGTGTATGTTCCTGACTTGTGGCCATTTTGTTCATTTGCAAATTGATCTTTGGGGTTTTTGGAATAGCCAAGCATTAGCTTTCATTGAGATGTTTTCCAAATTTTTTATACGCCCAAATTAATTATTCTGGACTTCTGACTTACTAAGATTAAAAGTCAACATGTCTTTTTTTTGGTCCAATTTAAAGCAGATTTGTAGACAGAGATTCAGTTGTATTTGGCCTAATCTCCTCTTATCATTATCTGTGGAAAATGTGGCTGATTAAAAAAAAACACAGATACTGGAAGTCTGAAATAAAAAAAGAAAATGTTAAAATTGTATGGCAGGTCCATCAGCATCTCAAAAGCAAAAAGATAGGTTAATGTTTCAAGTAAAAACTCTGCCTCAGAAACACTCAGTTCTGCCAAAAGATTAGGGCCAAGAAATTGGCCTCCTTAGCATCTCCCGTAATCAACTCGATGGGGCGATAACGGGGCGCTAATCACTTACCAACCGGCCGTAGTGAGATGATCAACTCCCGCCATATTCGGCGGGAGGTTTGTGGTGGTGGTATGGCATTGTGTCCCGATCTCCTTCGCCCGGAGATGGTGACGTCATCGCCGTGCACATTGCCCCGGCAGCGACCCAGACCCAAACTTCAGTTCCGCCTCCTGCAGCATTGCCGATCGAAAACACCAACAGCTGCAAGAGGCATTCATCGAGAGCTGGGCGCCTCGGAGGTGATACTTAAAGGCGAAGTGCCCGATGTAATTGAAAACTTTTAAAAATTGCTCTCTGTGATTTTTTTTTCCAGGTTTTTCGGCCGCAATCGATCAGCTGCACTCTGCTGCAGTGCATCGGGCTGATCAGGCCGGATTGCGACTGCCATCGGGGAGCTGGTAAGTTCTTCCCTTGCAGAACCTGCAGCAATGGCCCTTCCCTTTAAGAGAGAGAAGGAGCCTTCCAACACGGCAGAGCTGCATGGCCCATTGTGCAGCGCTGCACACCTGCCACCCTGCCTGCTGCCTTTTGCGCTCCAGGAAGGAAGTGGAGTGCTTGATTTAGCGCTCCACTTCCTTCCTCAAGCACAAATGATGAATTTTTTAAAACTTAAAAAACATTAGTGCCTGGTGCTAATTTTTTCCACCTCTATAAATTAACGCCTCAAGTGGGGCGCAACCGAATTTCTCCCCCAAAGACTTGTATTATATAGTGGTGCTTTCACCACCCCAGGACATTCTGAAGCACTCTACAGCCAATAAGATACTTTTGCAGTGTAGTGTGACTACACTGCAGCCAAATTGCACACAGCAAGATCCCACAAACAACAATGTGTTAATGACCAATGTGATAATCTGTTTTAGCGATTTGGCTGAAGGATAAATATTCCCAAGGACACCAAGGGGAACTCCCCTACTCTTCTTTGAATCGTGCCATGGGATCTTTTACATCCACCTGAGAGGACTGACAGGACCTCAATTCAATGTTGTTTCTGAGAGACGGCACCTCCAACAATGCAACATTCCCTCAGTACTGCACTGGAGTGTCAGTGTAGACTTAGTTATCAAGTCTCATGGATAACTGCCACTTAGCTAACATATTTTTAAGAACAATTGAGGACAGGAGGTGGCAGATGAGACATGGAATGAGGGAAGGGATGAGGGCAGGGTTTGAGGGTGAGAGAGGAAGAGGGGAAGCAGAGAAGAGGCAAGTGGTCAAACTGTCTCAGCAGGGGTGGTTGTGGTGCACATTCACACAGCATCTGATTACATGCTCAGTGAGGAGGGTGGAGAGTGCGTCACCACCTTTTTGATGAATACAGGATGGGTTGCCAGTCTGCATTCCCAGTGGTGTGCTTATTTGCTCCAGGCGTAGGAGTGGATTATTATATTACTTTCCCACAGGCCTAAATAAGAGCTCTGTGGAGGGTGTTGACATTGACCTGGTTACATTTTTCCCAGCCTAATCATTTTCTCAATGGGGGTTAGCAAGCTATACTTCCCCAGATGCAATTGTCTGCTTGATGAGCGGGGGGATTCTCTCAGGCCTGATTATTTTCTCATTGAGGGCCGGGAAGGGGAATTGGGTTGTTATTGCTTACTCCATCATCGGGTCAATGGAAATGGACAGTGTCTATCACTGATGACCAATTGCTGAATGTGGCTTGCATAATTGGGGGAGTGGCACAGAACAAAATGATTTTTGGAGTTTGCCAGAATGGTTAAAATAGTTTTGGATTGTCTCAGGATGGTTAAGGGGAAATTATCTGGGCTTTGTGGCATATGATTGCTTTCTGTCTGGGAGAGATAATTTGCTGCATCAAATTGTGGACACAACAATGGTGACAGCATAGGCTGATGGAAGAGAATGAAGCCGAAATTCATCGCTGCAGAAAACGGGGCACACCTACCGTTTTTGATGTGGTTTGGCTGCCGCAACTACCTTGCAAAATTCAGCTCTTCGTCGTTTTTTTTTGAGCGAGGCAGAAGTCGGTCATAATGGGTTTGAAAGTGGAGGCGGGACGGAGTCTCCACCACTGTCAGTCACCGGTGACATCATCGCGCTGGCACGTCACAACGTCTCTCCCCTTCAGTTAAAGGAGAGAGCCACTGCGATCTCTGCGTTTATTTTACTTTGGTCCACTGGGTCACCAGGGTGGGTTTCGGCTGGGCTGCCAGCAGCAGCCTGGCACCCCCTCTTGCCAGACCTGGCAATCGGCCACAACAAAATAAGATGGTGGCCGCACCACCATTTCAAACACAATGCACCGTCAGAAAAAGCTGTCGGGGGCACCAGCCGGAAGACTTTCTCAGCTGCATTTCGCTTCCGGGGCGGGACATCGGCAATACGCACTCTGATGACGCACTTAGGAGACCTCGGCAGCAGCGGGCTGGAAGTGGGCTGAGCGGGGCGGATATGGTTACCGCAGGAAAAACGCTTGAGGGCAATTGTTGAAACGGTGGCCATTCTACAAAAAATCGGCGGCCGTTCTGTAATGAGCCTGGCCGCCGCTTTCCGCCGGCCAGAGGCCTTAACGAAAGGGGCAATTTCGGCCCAATTTATTTCACAATAAATTCTGTCTTTGGTTCAGGTTTCTGCAGTCAGTGATAAAGTTGGTGCTTACAACTATTATACTTACAACGATAAAAGACTGGACACAGCACATTATTATCTAAATTTCCAGGTGGTGATCACAAGTTGCTGCAGAATCAAAATACTGTAATCCAGTGTAATGTCCTCACATTTTCCTGACATTACCATGACAGGCATTTCACACTTGTAACTATCAATCTCTATGCCGTCTACATGCATAACTCTATTGCATGTAAATGTTGACACTTTTAAAATGAGTTTCCCCATTGACAAAGCCTGATACAGGAATTTTCACTTCAGTTTGAGATAGAATATTGCAACCAACTCATCCTTTTTTAAATATATAATAGATTATACAATTTCTGTAAAAGTTTGACAACAATTAATGTAATACAGTAAATATTTTAACATATGCACACGACAAACCAACTTGTACATGCATATAATGGGAATCTGGGGAGCTAGATGACATGAACATTCTAATTAAAATTGCAGAAGCCATTTACATTTTGTTGATTTATATTTCTAATTTATGGCTACTTTAGATTTGCTCGTGAATCTCCTGTGGCATTGATCAAGGTAAGCTGAAGGACACATTGTTTTATAAGGACAGTACCATTATATCTTGGAGTCCATAAATATTATTTTGTTTCGAAGGTGGTTCTGTGTATGCCTTGACCTGTTCCTTTAAATCACAATATCGCATTCCTGTTGGCATATCCTGAGGTTAACTGAGTAATTGGCAGTAACTTGCTTGTAATTCCCAGACTCCTCCCCAATCCAGATAAACCAACAAGAAATAACTAATACCGTTTTGAAGTGCTTTGAGGTGTGACACCTGAAGTATGATAAATGCATGCTAGATGCATGACTTTGATATAATATATTAAAAATCTTAGATGTGCATGCATTTTTTGTCTGTTCAACTTGACTTCCTCCTGTCACACTTCATGTATCAACGTGTTTCCACTGTAAGTTACTATGTCCATCTTTATAATGGGTTTTACCTATGTACACTTGTCACGATTATTGCACAATAATTATATTAATTCCCTTTAGGTTTTCCTGTGTTTTTATGGAGAATTGCTTCTCCCATTCAACCTGCTCTGCCTCTCAACTCACCTCCCAATGTTTCGGCTGACTAACAACTCCATCCCTTAAGCTGTTTAACCACTGTCAGAAGCTCATTCTCAGGTGCTCTGGGGAAGGTAATCTTAAATATATTTAATATTTTTAAAGCTAGCGGTCTTTTATGGCTGCAACGGGTTCCCTAAGGGTGGTCCTTCGGTAGCCCACTTGTGGCTGCCGATTCTGGTTTCCATGTTCATTCTGCATTTCACATATCTATATTTTTTAATTGTACGCCTGTGACTGTTGATTAGCTGCTCTGCAGCCTACTGTGGTAAATATATCTTTAAAGATAAAGTTAGTGGACCATTCTTGCCTCAACCCCCTAGTCAGCATTTGGGCAGCCCTGAATATTGTGTTCGGTTCTTGACAGTGAGGTACAAGGGCAACACCTAAGCCATGGAAGTGGTGCAGAGAAGGGTGATCCTAATATCAAAGGACTGCCTTACAAGAACAGGTTAGAAAAACTTGAACTCTTCAGCCTTGAAAAGAGGCATATGAGAAGGGACCAATAGCATTATTAAAAATACTAAGTGGAATAGAAAAGTTTAATCCCGAGTGACGAAGGATCATCGACCTGAAACGTTAACGCTGTTTCTCTCTCCACAGGTGCTACCTGGCCTGCTGTGTGTTTTCGTTTCGGATTCCAGCATCTACAGTATTTTGCTATTGTAAGGAAATAGCAGAGCTTCTGGCCATCATTTTCCAATTCTCTCTGGCCACAGGTGTGGTGCCAGAGGACTGGAGGACTGCTAATGTTGTGCCTTTGTTTAAAAAGTGAGAAAGGGATAGACTGAGTAATTACAGACCAGTCAGCCTAACCTCAGTGGTGGGCAAATTATTAGAAAAAATTCTGAGGGACAGTATAAATCATCATTTAGAAAGGTACGGATTAATCAAGGGTAGTCAACATGGATTTGTTAAAGGAAGATCGTGTCTGACTAACTTTATTGCAATTTTTAAGGTAACAAGGAGTGTAGATGCAGATAGCATGTTTGATGTAGTCTAAATGGATTTTAGCTAGCTTTTAACAAGGTCCCACTTGGCAGACTGGTCGAAAAGTAAAAGCCCATGGGATCCAAGGAAAAGTGGCAAGTTTGATCCAAAATTGGCTCAGAGACAGGAAGCAAGGGTAATGGTCCACAGGTGTTTTTGTGACTTGAAAGCTGTTTCCAGTGGGGTTCCGCTGGGCTCAGGTTCCTTGCTTTTTGTGGTACATAGCGATGATTTAGACTTCAATGCAGGGGTATGATTAAGAAGTTTGCAGATGTTACAAAAATTGGTCGTGTGGTTGCTAGTGAGGAAGAAAGCTGTAGACTGCAGGAAGATATCAATGGACTGGTCAGGTGGGCAGAAAAGTGGCAGATGGAATTCAATCTGGAGATGTGTGAGGTAATGCATTTGGGGAGAGCTAACAAGCAAGGGAATACACAATAAATGGTAAGATACTGAGAAATGTATAGGAACAGAGGGAGGTTAAAGTGCATGCCCACAAATCCATGAAGGTAGCAGGACAGGTACATAAGGTGGTTAAGAAGGCATATGGAATACTTTCCTTTATTAGCCAAGACATGGAATACAAAAGCAGGGAGGTTATGCTAGAACTGTATAAAATACTAGTTAGGCCACAGCTAGAATACTGCGTACAGTTCTGGTCATCACATTACAGGAAAAATGTGATTGCACTAGAAAAGGTACAGAGGAGATTTACGAGGATGTTGCCAGGAATGCAGAATTTTAGCTATGTGGAAAGATTGGATAGGCTGGGTTTATTTTCTTTGGAACAGAGGAAGCTGAGGGGAGTTTTATTTCTTGCAGCACCTCTGCCGGCCATTTCTACAGCATAACTTTAATTCAGTTCAATGCAGCCAAAGTGCTCCTCAGCTTTAAGAGGTGCAGACTGCCTTTAAATTATGTCACTGATGCCCAATTTTCCAAACCCCAATCAGTGAGCTGCCATTTAACAGCGCAGGTAGTGCTGGCAGCCGCCAATCTTAAACAAATGAGGCATGGCCATCAATTTCGCTCATGTGACTCCCTCATCCAATCGGGCACTACTCAACTTATGCATGTCCACATTCTCCATTATGTGAGTCAAGAAAGTAAACTACCATTACATGAGGTTTCCTTCATACTCTGGCCTATATATTTATTATTTATGTTATAATATATTTTTAATAATTATAAAGAGGGTATTAAGGTATGTATAGTTATTTAATAGGAGGAAAGGGTTCAGTAAATGAGCTTATCATCGTATTCAAATTCGTGAATCAGGCCTAAAAGATTAGGTCATTGCTTAACTCTGCAACTGAAAGAAGGAATTTAAATTTGTTTCTGCAGCCTTCCTTCAAACCCATGGCATCTATTGATTTGAAACTATGACCCTGAATCATGGTTTTGGCTACTGCCAAGAAAGTGATTGAGTTGCTGCCGGCTTACAGACCAATTTGACCTAAAGACAGAGAGGGTTTTCAGTTATATTTAAGTTTGTCGCAGAGATGCATCTAAATTTCGTTTGACTCAGGGGACCTTAATTCTATTCTGCATGGTTACACATGAAACTGAAATGTAATGTAGATTCTATTGGCCTCAATTTTGGCTCAGCCCGTTTTTCGGCGCTTTTTTCCGTTCCGAAGCGCACCAAAAAATTTCCTTCCCACTTTGGCCGCTGACCGGCCTCTTCCCTGTAGTCACGCAGCATGGCCAGTCGAGTTGGGGATGAAGCCAGCTTTCTGCGCCGAAAACTGTGCCAAGACATCTGCACATGCGCAGTAGAGTGTTCGCGCATGCGCAGTAGCTGCTCGCCCCCAGCTCTCCGTGTGTTTGCTGCAGCCGCTCTCTGGGACCCAATGCCGGCCAGTGGAATCACTCCAGCCCCTAGCCCAGGCCGAGTGGCCTCCCGGTGCATTGTCGTCCCGCCCCTAGCCCAGGCCGAGTGGTCTCCCGGTGCGATTTCTAAGAGATCGATTGTATCGTGAGGCCACTCGGCCAGGGCTAGGGACGGGCGGGCGGGCAGGAGAACTGATAGTGCTCCTGCCTTCTGATGATTTCTATCAGTTCTCCTGTCCACCCCTAGCCCTGGCCGAGTGGCCTCCCACACTGGCTGGCCCGCTGCCTTCCTGTGCTGAGTTTGAAGATGAAGGTAGGACTTACTTCAATTCTTTATTTCTTATTGAATTCTTATTATTTTTTGTTTGCAAGGTTTGGTGGTTTGCAAGGTTTGGTGGTTTGGAAGGCTTGGTGGTTTAGGTGCAGCCAGGTCCTCTCCGCTTCCCGCCCCTATCCCAGGCCGAATGGCCTCCAATGTACCTACCTGCGCCGATTTCTTTAACTCTCCGCAAAGGTTTTCTGAAGTGGCCACATACGCTGGCCGAAATATATTTGGAGTAACTATTAGCTGGCCAAAGTTGCCTAAGTGGGCAGAACTGCTGCAGGTGGCTGATAACGCCCCCTTTTAAGTAAAAAAAGGAAACTTAAAAAATCATAACTAACTCAGTTACACCGGTGCAAATTGATTTGGGAAAATGGGGATTTTTAAGTTACGCCAGAAAAACCAAGTTACTCCAAAAAAAAACGGAGCAACTCCTGGCCAAAATTGAGCCCATTTATTGTGTGGATGTCATGACAGGTTTCTACTACTAGTTAGCAAGAACTGTAGAAGTAAAGAAGGCATCCAATTTCATTTCTGTATTACATAGGACTCAGGATAACCATGCAGACAATGTAGTACTGGTCAGTAGACAGTGCTATACTTTGCTACCACTTACTTGGAGTGGATCCCACCAGCAAGAAAAATGACTATTTTGCAATAAACACAATTTGGACTTATTTCAAACAGAGCTCTAGATAATATCCGAAAAGCAGTCACATGAAGGAGCTCTCACAAGTTCATCAAATGACTGCCTATATTAGTGCAGTCGTATACATTTCAGCAGACCTGCACTTAGTTCAGTACTGGACTGATGCATTCTGTCCTATTAACAGCACGAGTTTGAAAGAGTTACCTCTGATAGGTAATGAGTGAAAAATAAAAGTACATTAAATGCCCTAATTGTAATAGTCATCATTCTCTGAGTTAAATTATCATCATCATCAAAGGCGGTCCCTCAAAACAAGGATGACTTGCTTCCACGGCAAAAAAAAAGGATGAGTTCACAGGTGTTTCGAAAGAAGAACCCGAACTACATCCTGAAGGGTGGAAGATGCCTGTGCGTAGATTTTTTTAATGTGTGGTGGCCGTTGCACACCAGCCACCACACGGGCTTGACAGAGCTAGGTCTTGGTCCAGTGGCAAGGATTACCCAAGACAACTGGAGACTTGCTCTGCTGCACGGACCCAGTGCGCACACATATCACAGTGTGGGCTGGCCCGTGGTGCCCCTGGCCCCGATCACACTGGGCGGCGAGTGGAGGATTGGGAGCAGCGTGGAGGCCTCGATCTGTGAGAGACCATCAGCGGAAGGTCGGGGCCATAAAAGGAGCGGCGAGCAGCGGCCATGGGCAGCGTGAAGGCATACCACTACAAGGTACAGCGCGAGCTGGTGCAGGAGGGCAACGGCAGCGAAGAGTGATGTCAGCAAGGTCCAGGTCGGTGATTGGAGCATGGGCAGATGCAGCAGGAGTGGCGAGATCGGGGCGAAGGAGCTGTGAGTCATTCCTACTTCTTTTTCTTACACTTTGACCGAGGAATTTTTCATGACTTCAATGTACTCAATTTATTGTAGATGTTGTTCCTTTAATTCCTTGTTCATTTTCATCATTCTGCTCACATCATTGATTTTAGTTGAGTTCTCGCCTCCTCTATTCAAATTGGCCAAGTTTCAATCCTAGCACATTAGCAAGCTCTGTGGTTATCATACAGCCAGGAAGAACAATAGCTGTTGGATGAGCTGCTAAGTCTGCTGTCAGGTGATATAAATCTGGAATTAACTGTAGCTGCTTTTTAGCGAGATCTAGGCACTCTGGGTAAAGACAACAGTATGGAGATAGACTGATAAAGAAAGGAAAGGAAGAAGACAGAAAAATTGAAGTACTGGACTGTTCGACATGAAAAAAAACAGTCTCCAATTTCCATTGAAAAAATACCTTTTACCCAAATTCCTTGAGGTTTGTTTTATTTTGTATGGAAATGAGCTAATAAATGAAGGTTTGAAGATATACTGTGCGAATTTTAATTTACATGAAAGTTAACATCGAAACTACCAAAGGAATTTGAAAGAAATTTATTAAATATTTGAACATTAATATTCACACAGCATAATTTCAAAGCCAAAACAATATGAACCCTGATAAAGTTTCTGTCCACCACTTTTCCTTTGAACCTTTTGAAATCTAAATGACTTAGAAAATTCTCATGTAGACAGTTGCATTAGAAATTGTGCTTATATTGTGCATGGGAGAAAGTTTCCAGTTCCAGTTTTAACAGCTTATAATACCGAATTCCACAAAATGTTTTATGTTTTCCAAACTAATCACATTTTCCAATCCATTAGAATCTCTATAGTATTTGTGTCTATAAAATATCTGCCAGAGTAATATGAAATGTTATCCTTTTCAATGATTTAGAGATTACCTCATAGCAATAAAGAAGTTCCTAGCTGTTATGCAGGAACAGAGTGCAGAGAAATATCCCCAGGGGAGTTCCATTAAACAGCTTAAATATGCTGCTTCCTTAGTAGTGCTGATCTCAGTGGCAAAATGATTGCATTGGGAGCTCAGTCCATGAAAAGAACCTAACAAGGCCATCCTTTGAGAATTAATAGATTGAAAACAGGAAACAACTAAATGGCTAGATATGAAGCAGAAGTCTGAAGAGCAGACTGAATATGTACTGTTTCCAGGAAATGGTGACAGGATTGTTTTTACATAGCGAAGAAAATCCTAAATCTGTTCACATTATGAGGAATAGCATCTCTTCATCCAGGCTCCCAAATATCTTCGCTCATTCCCAAAGTCCTGGCTCTACCCTTACAGGCTTTTAACTTGCAGATTATTGCAGCAGGAAATATATGTTGGTGTGGTGAAAATATAGAAACTATAGACTGATTTTCAGTTCCACAAAAGTATAATGAATGGACAGTGCTGTTAATGTAGTCAAGCCAAACCCTTTATTATACTAATTTCTGTTAGCAGAAATGCACAGCTAAAATTGAATTAGTTAGTGGACACTTTGGCCTAGATTACATGTTAAATCATAAAGTTCTCTTTTCTGATTTCTGTTCACATGATATGAAGCAGACACAAAGTCAAATAAATCATTACAGATATTTCTCTTAGGTTTCTTCATCAAACTGATATCTGACCTTTAACCTCACTTTCATAGAATCCAACAAAATCATTTCTAATTAATCACATGAGCTTCATTCTGTACTGTGCTCTTAAATGAATGAAGTGGAACCATAAATCATGAACTAAATTGAAAATTAACACTACACAAGGTCTAGATCTGAACATGCATTGCACAGAAGAGAAATTCAGATTTAGCTACAGAAACTGTTGTGTATCTGTAAAGCATGCACTCCCATGTTCCGCCACCAGGGAGCGCATCTCCTGAAGTCCCAAGGGATCCCAGCATCCCTTGGGAGCACTGTATATAAGCCAGCCCCTAAGGCCTGTTCCTCACTCTGGAGTGTCTTAATAAAGACTGAGGTCACTGTTACTTTAACCTCCCTGTGTGCAGTCTCATCTGTGTTAGGAACACAATAACTGGAGACGAGTATACAAATCCAATGCAAAGATGCAGCAAACTGTGGGCATCCTGGAGATGGTGTCGGAGGGTGAGGACTGGAAAGCCTATGTCGAACGGCTAGACTAGTACTTTGAAGCCAATAAGCTGGACGGAGAGGGAAGCGCTGCAAAAAGGAAAGCGGTCGTCCTCACGCTCTGCGGGGCACCGACCTACAGCCTCATAAAGAATCTTCTGGCTCCAGTGAAACTCACAGATAAGTCGTATGGTTCAGGAGCATCTTAACCCGAGGGGGAGCTGATGATGGCCAGGTATCGGCTCTACATGTGCTAGCGATCTGAAGGTCAGGAAGTGGCGAGCTGCATCGCCGAGCTAAGGCGACTTGCAGGACAATGTGAGTTTGATGGCTACCTGGAGCAGATGCTCAGAGACTTTTTTTACTGGGCATTGGCCACAAGACCATCCTACAAAAACTTTTGACTGTAGAGACACCGACCCTCAGTAAGGCCATTGCGATAGCACAGGCATTTATGTCCACCAGTGATAACAGCAAACAAATCTCTCAGCACACAAGTGCGAGCAATGTTCATAACATTAACTGGAACTGTGCGAGCAGAAATGTACAGGGCAGAACCCACGAGTCTGCAACTGCCTGCAGGCCTCAGGTGACCAGATGACTCAGAGTCCGCAACAAAGGATGAATGCAAGGCAATTCACACCTTGTTGGCGTTGTGGAGGCTTCCATTCAGCCCATTCATGCCGTTTCAAAGGGTATGTTTGCAAGAGCTGTGGAACAATGGGGCACCTCCAACGAGCTTGCAGATGAGCTGCAAGCTATGCAAAACCTGCTAACCACCACGTGGTAGATGAAGATCGGTCCATGGTGGATCAGAGCAATTTCGAGCCTCAGAGAGAGGAGGCAGATGCTGAAGTACATGGGGTGCACACATTTTCGACGAAATGTCCATCTATAATGCTAAATGTAAAATTGAATAGCTTACCCGTAGCCATGGAACTGGACACTGGCGCTAGCCAATCCATCATGAGTAAAAAGATGTTTGAGAGACTGTGGTGCAACAAGGCACTCAGACCAGCCCCATCCACATGAAACTGAGAACGTACACCAAAGAGCTGAGCACTGTCCTGGGCAGCGCCATGGTCAAGGTCACCTATGAGGGCACGGTGCACGAACTGCCACTCTGGATTGTCCCGGACGATGGCCCCACACTGCCTGGAAGGAGCTGGCTGGGCAAAAGCCGCTGGAACTGGGATGACATCCGAGCGCTATCACATGTCGATGAGGTCTTATGTACCCAGGTTCTTAACAAATTTCCTTCCCTTTTTGAGCCAGGCATTGGAAACTTTTCCACTGCAAAAGTGCGGATCCACTTGGTCCCAGAGGCATGACTCATTCACCACAAGGCGTGAGTGGTACCTCACATGATGAGGGAGAGAGTGGAAATTGAGCTGGACAGGTTGCAACGCGAGGGCATCATCTCCCCTGTGGAATTCAGCGAGTGGGCCAGCCCGATTGTTCCAGTACTCAAAAGTGATGGCACAGTCAGGATTTGCGGCGATTATAAAGTAACTATTAATCGTTTCTCGCTACAGGACCAATATCCGCTACCAAAGGCAGACAATCCATTTGCGACGCTGGTAGGAGGCAAGACGTTCACCAAGCTCAACCTGACTTCGGCCTACATAGAAACATAGAAACATAGAAACATAGAAAATAGGTGCAGGAGTAGGCCATTCGGCCCTTTGAGCCTGCACCGCCATTCAATGAGTTCATGGCTGAACATGCAACTTCAGTACCCCATTCCTGCTTTCTCGCCATACCCCTTGATCCCCCTAGTAGTAAGGACTACATCTAACTCCTTTTTGAATATATTTAGTGAATTGGCCTCAACAGCTTCCTGTGGTAGAGAATTCCACAGGTTCACCACTCTCTGGGTGAAGAAGTTTCTCCTCATCTCGGTCCTAAATGGCTTACCCCTTATCCTTAGACTGTGTCCCCTGGTTCTGGACTTTCCCAACATTGGGAACATTCTTCCTGCATCTAACCTGTCTAAACCTGTCAGAATTTGAAACATTTCTATGAGATCCCCTCTCATTCTTCTGAACTCCAGTGAATATAAGCCCAGTTGATCCAGTCTTTCTTGATATGTCAGTCCCGCCATCCCGGGAATCAGTCTGGTAAACCTTCGCTGCACTCCCTCAATAGCAAGAATGTCCTTCCTCAGGTTAGGAGACCAAAACTGTACACAATACTCCAGTGTGGCCTCACCAAGGCCCTGTACAACTGTAGCAACACCTCCCTGCCCCTGGACTCAAATCCTCTCGCTATGAAGGCCAACATGCCATTTGCTTTCTTAACCGCCTGCTGTACCTGCATGCCAACCTTCAATGACTGATGTACCATGACACCCAGGTCTCGTTGAACCTCCCCTTTTCCTAATCTGTCACCATTCAGATAATAGTCTGTCTCTCTGTTTTTACCACCAAAGTGGATAACCTCACATTTATCCACATTATACTTCATCTGCCATGCATTTGCCCACTTACCTAACCTATCCAAGTCGCTCTGCAGCCTCATAGCATCCTCCTCGCAGCTCACACTGCCACCCAACTTCGTGTCATCCGCAAATTTGGAGATACTACATTTAATCCCCTCGTCTAAATCATTAATGTACAATGTAAACAGCTGGGGCCCCAGCACAGAACTTTGCGGTACCCCACTAGTCACTGCCTGCCATTCTGAAAAGTACCCATTTACTCCTACTCTTTGCTTTCTGTCTGACAACCAGTTCTCAATCCACGTCAGCACACTACCCCCAATCCCATGTGCTTTAACTTTGCACATTAATCTTGTGTGGGACCTTGTCGAAAGCCTTCTGAAAGTCCAAATACACCACATCAACTGGTTCTCCCTTGTCCACTCGACTGGAAACATCCTCAAAAAATTCCAGAAGATTTGTCAAGCATGATTTCCCTTTCACAAATCCATGCTGACTTGGACCTATCATGTCACCTCTTTCCAAATGCGCTGCTATGACATCCTTAATAATTTATTCCATCATTTTACCCACTACCGATGTCAGGCTGACCGGTCTATAATTCCCTGTTTTCTCTCTCTCTCCTTTTTTGAAAAGTGGGGTTACATTGGCTACCCTCCACTCCATAGGAACTGAGCCAGAGTCTATGGAATGTTGGAAAATGACTGTCAATGCATCCGCTATTTCCAAGGCCACCTCCTTAAGTACTCTGGGATGCAGACCATCAGGCCCTGGGGATTTATCGGCCTTCAATCCCATCAATTTCCCCAACACAATTTCCCAACTGATGAGGACTTCCCTCAGTTCCTCCTTCTTACTAGACCCTCTGACCCCTTTTATATCCGGAAAGTTGTTTGTGTCCTCCTTAGTGAAAAGCGAACCAAAGTACTTGTTCAATTTCTTTGTTCCCCGTTATGACTTCCCCTGATTCTGATTGCAGGGGACCTACGTTTGTCTTTACTAACCTTTTTCTCTTCACATATCTATCGAAGCTTTTGCAGTCCATTTTAATGTTCCCTGCAAGCTTCCAATCGTACTCTATTTTCTCTGCCCTAATCAAACCTTTTGTCCTCCTCTGCTGAGTTCTAAATTTCTCCCAGTACCCGGGTTCGCTGCTATTTCTGGCCAATTTGTATGCCACTTCCTTGGCTTTAATACTATCCCTGATTTCCCTTGATAGCCACGGTTGAGCCACCTTCCCTTTTTTATTTTTACGCCAGACAGGGATGTACAATTGTTGTAGTTCATCCATGCGGTCTCTAAATGTCTGCCATTGCCCATCCACTGTCATTCGCCAATCTATCCTAGCCAATTCACGCCTCATACCTTCAAAGTTACCCTTCTTTAAGTTCTGGACCATGGTCTCTGAATTAACTGTTTCCTTCTCCATCCTAATATAGAATTCCACCATATTATGGTCACTCTTCCCCAAGGGACCTCGCACAACGAGATTGCTAATTAATCCTCTCTCATTACACAACACCCAGCCTAAGATGGCCTCCCCCGGAGTTGGTTCCTCGACATATTGGTCTAGAAAACCATCCCTTACGCACGCCAGAAAATCCTCCTCCACCGTATTGTTTCCAGTTTGGTTAGCCCAATCTATATGCATATTAAAGTCACCCATGATAACTGCTGCACCTTTATTGCATGTATCCATAATTTCCTGTTTGATGCCCTCCCCAACATCACTACTACTGTTTGGAGGTCTGTACACAACTCCCACTAGCATTTTCTGCCCTTTGGTATTCCGTAGCTCCACCCATACCGATTCCACATCATCCAAGCTAATGTCTTTCCTTACAATTGCATTAATTTCCTCTTTAACCAGCAACGCCACCCCACCTCCTTTTCCTTTCTGTCCATCTTTCCTAAATGTTAAATACCCTTGGATGTTGAGTTCCTAGCCTTGGTCACCCTGGAGCCATGTTTCCGTGATGCCAATCACATCGTATCCATTAACTGCTATCTGCACAGTTAATTCGTCCACCTTATTCCGAATAATCCTCGCATTGAGGCACAGAGCCTTCAGGCTTGCCTTTTTAATACACTTTGACCCTTTAGAATTTTGCTGTAAAGTGGCCCTTTTTGTTTTTTGCCTTGGGTTTCTCTGCCCTCCACTTTTACTCATCTCCTTTCTGTCTTTTGCTTCTGTCTCCATTTTGCTTCCCTCTGTCTCCCTGCATTGGTTCCCATCCCCCTGCCATATTAGTTTAACTCCTCCCCAACAGCATAAGCAAACAATCCTCCTAGGGCATTGGCTCTGGTCCTGCCTCGGTGAAAAACGTCCGGTTTGTACTGGTCCCACCTCCCCCAGAACCGGTTCCAATGCCCCAGGAATTTGAATCCCTCCCTGCTGCACCACTCCTCAAGCCACGTATTCATCTGTGCTATCCTATAATTCCTACTCTGACTGGCACGTGGCACTGGTAACAATCCCGAGATTACTACATTGGAGGTCCTACTTTTTAATTTAGCTCCTCGCTCCTTAAATTCGTCTCTTCGGACCTCATCCCGTTTTTTACCTATATCGTTGGTACCAATGTGCACCACGACAACTGGCTGTTCACCCTCCCTTTTTAGAATATCCTGCACCCGCTCCAAGACATGCTTGACCCTTGCACCAGGGAGGCAACATTCCATCCTGGAGTCTCGGTTGCGGCCGCAGAAACGCCTATGTATTCCCCTTACAATTGAATCCCCTATCACTATCGCTCTCCCACTCTTTTTCCTACCCTCCTGTGCAGCAGAGCCAGCCATGGTGCCCTGAACTTGCTGCTGCTGCCCTCTCCTGATGAGTCATCCCCCGCAACAGTACTCAAAGCGGTGAATCTGTTTTGTAGGGGGATGACCGCAGAGGATCCCTGCACTACCTTCCTTGCACTGCTCTTCCTGCTGGTCTTCCATTCCCTATCTGGCTGTGAACCCTTTACCTGTGGTAAGACCAACTCGCTACACATGCTAATCACGTCATTCTCAACATCGTGGATGCTCCAGAGTGAATCCACCCTCAGCTCCAATTCCGCAACACGATCAGTCAGGAACTGGAGGTGGATACACTTCCCGCACACGTAGTCGCCAGGGACACCGGAAGTGTCCCTCAGTCCCCACATAGGAGGAGCATATCATGTGTCCGAGCTCTCCTGCCACGACTTAACCCTTAGATACACTTAATTTGGTGACAACAATGTTAACAGGTTACTTACTGATATAAAAAAGAAAAAGAAAAGCTACTCAACAATCACCAGCCAATCACTTACTCATTTGGCTGTGACGTCACCTTTTGATTTCTTTCTACTTCTTTTTTATAAGAACATAAGAACATAAGAACATAAGAATTAGGAACAGGAGTCGGCCATTTAGCCCCTCGAGCCTGCTCCGCCATTCAACAAGATCATGGCTGATCTGGCCGTGGACTCAGCTCCACTTATCCGCCCGCTCCCCATAACCCTTAATTCCCTTATTGGTTAAAAATCTATTTATCTGTGATTTGAATACATTCAATGAGCTAGCCTCAACTGCTTCCTTGGGCAGAGAATTCCACAGATTCACAACCCTCTGAGAGAAGAAATTCCTTCTCAACTTGGTTTTAAATTGGCTCCCTCATATTTTGAGGCTGTGCCCCCTAGTTCTAGTCTCCCCGACCAGTGGAAACAACCTCTCTGCCTCTATCTTGTCTATCTCTTTCATTATTTTAAATGTTTCTATAAGATCACCCCTCATCCTTCTGAACTCCATCGAGTAAAGACCCTGTCTACTCAATCTATCATCATAAGGTAACCCCCTCATCTCCGGAATCAGCCTAGTGAATCATCTCTGTACCCCCTCCAAAGCTAGTATATCCTTCCTTAAGTAAGGTGACCAAAACTGCACGCAGTACTCCAGGTGCGGCCTCACCAATACCCTACACAGTTGCAGTAGGACCTCCCTGCTTTTGTACTCCATCCCTCTCGCAATGAAGGCCAACATTCTATTCACCTTCCTGATTACCTGCTGCACCTGCAAACTAACTTTTTGGGATTCATGCACAAGGACCCCCAGGTCCCTCTGTACCGCAGCATGTTGTAATTTCTCCCCATTCAAATAATATTCCCTTTTACTGTTTTTTTTTCCAAGGTGGATGACCTCACATTTTCAGACATTGTATTCCATCTGCCAAACCTTAGCCCATTCGCTTAACCTATCTAAATCTCTTTGCAGCCGCTCTGTGTCCTCTACACAACCAACTTTCCCACTAATCTTTGTGTCATCTGCAAATTTTGTTACATTACACTCTGTCCCCTCTACCAGGTCATCGATGTATATTGTAAACAGTTGTGGTCCCAGCACCGATCCCTGTGGCACACCACTAACCACCGATTTCCAACCCGAAAAGGACCCATTTATCCCGACTCTCTGCTTTCTGTTAGTCAGCCAATTCTCTATCCATGCTAATACATTTCCTCTGACTCCGCGTACCTTTATCTTCTGCAGTAACCTTTTGTGTGGCACCTCATCGGATGCCTTTTGGAAATCTAAATACACTACATCCATCGGTACACCTCTATCCACCATGCTCGTTATATCCTCAAAGAATTCCAGTAAATTAGTTAAACATGATTTCCCCTTCATGAATCCATGTTGCGTCTGCTTGATTGCACTATTCCTATCTAGATGTCCCGCTATTTCTTCCTTAATGATAGCTTCAAGCATTTTCCCCACTACAGATGTTAAACTAACCTGCCTATAGTTACCTGCCTTTTGTCTGCCCCCTTTTTTAAACAGAGGCGTTACATTAGCTGCTTTCCAGTCCGCTGGTACCTCCCCAGAGTCCAGAGAATTCTGGTAGATTATAACGAATGCATCTGCTATAACTTCCGCCATCTCTTTTGATACCCTGGGATGCATTTCATCAGGACCAGGGGACTTGTCTACCTTGAGTCCCATTAGCCTGTCCAGCATTACCCCCCTAGTGATAGTGATTATCTCAAGGTTCTCCCTTCCCACATTCCCGTGACCAGCAATTTTTGGCATGGTTTTTGTGTCTTCCACTGTGAAGACCGAAGCAAAATAATTGTTTCAGGTCTCAGCCATTTCCGCATTTCCCATTATTAAATCCCCCTTCTCATTTTCTAAGGGACCAACATTTACTTTAGTCACTCTTTTCCATTTTATATATTAGTTAAAGCTTTTACTATCTGTTTTTATGTTTTGCGCAAGTTTACTTTCGTAATCTATCTTTCCTTTATTTATTGCTTTCTTAGTCATTCTTTGCTGTCATTTAAAATTTTCCCAATCTTCTAGTTTCCCACTAACCTTGGCCACCTTATACGCATTGGTTTTTAATTTGATACCCTCCTTTATTTCCTTGGTTATCCACGGCAGGTTATCCCTTCTTTTACCGCCCTTCTTTTTCACTGGAATATATTTTTGTTGAGCACTATGAAAGAGCTCCTTAAAAGTCCTCCACTGTTCCTCAATTGTGCTACCGTTTAGTCTGTGTTTCCAGTCTACTTTAGCCAACTCTGCCCTCATCCCACTGTAGTCCCCTTTTTTTAAGCATATTACGCTCGTTTGAGACACTACTTCCTCACCATCAATCTGTATTACAAATTCAACCATACTGTGATCACTCATTCCTAGGAGATCGTTTATTATTCCTGTCTCATTACACAGGACCAGATCTAAGATGGCTTGCTCCCTTGTAGGTTCTGTAACATACTGTTCTAAGAAACAATCCCGTATGCATTCTATGAATTCCTCCTCAAGGCTACCCCGTGCGATTTGATTTGACCAATCGATATGTAGGTTTTTCTTTTTCTCCCGTCTGGAGCTGCACAAGCACGCCTATATAAGCCTCACCAACGCCACGAACTCCCGCCTCTGACTGCCGCCGCCTCTCGCTGCCGCTGGGCCTTTTGTAGGCCTCACCAACGCCACGAACTCCCACCTCTGACTGCTGCCACCTCTTGCTGCCACTGGTGCACAAGGCATCATAGTTGTGTGGGACAGGCTGGATGGACAAGTGGACCTTTCCCTGTCTGGCATTGATTGTATGTTCATATGTTCATATGAAGAGGATAGCTCTTAAATGTCCCCCAGCCCCAGATCCCATCCTCTCCTCTCCCTTCTTACCAGATCCCCTACCCTTACCCCAACCGACTCACACCACGCGTTTCTGTCACCCCTTTGCCCACTACTTTCTCCTGTGGGCCACCCCGACCTGCGAGAGCACATCACCGGAGGTCGGGAGTATAAAAGCTGGATCATGGGCCCCTGGAACACCGTGGGCCACTCCGACCTGCGAGAGCACACCACCGTAGGTCGGGAGTATAAAAGCTGAAGCATGGGCCCCTGGAACACCATGGGCCACTCCGACCTGCGAGAGCACACCACCGCAGGTCGGGAGTATTAGAGCTGGAGCATGGGCCCCTGGAACACCATGGGCCACTCCGACCTGCGAGAGCACACCACCGCAGGTCGGGAGTATTAGAGCTGGAGCCACTACAACTTCCAGCGCGAGCTGCTCCAAGTGTGCGACGGCTTCAAGGTGGACGACTGGGTGATGTCATCAAAACCCAGGTCGCCGTTTGGAGCATGGGCAGGAACATCGGCGGGGCCCAGGTACAGCAGAGGAGCGGGAAGGTCGGGGCGGATGAGCGGCGAGAGATCGTGACAGAAACGCGGCGGATAATTGGGGCGGAGGTGCGGTGAGGGATTGTGGCTGAGATTCGCCCAGTGATTGTGGCGGAGGTGTGACAAATGTTTGGTGCGGAGGTGCGGCAAATGCGGGTACGGGGCCCAGGGGTAGCACGGGCCAGCCCACACTGCGATATGTGTGCGCACTAGGTCCATGCAGCAGAGCAGGTCTCCAGTCGTCCTGGTTAACCCTTGCCACTGGATAAAGGCCGAGCTCTGTCAAACCTGTATGGTGGCTGATGTGCAACAGCCACCACACGTTAAAAACATCCACGGTCAGGCATCTGCCACCGCTGAAGTTCAGGGCTAGAATATCAGGTCCTTCATTGAAACATCTGCGAACTCATCCCTTTTGGTGTGAAAGCAAGTCATCCTCGTTCAAGGAACCGTCAATGATGATGATTATCTCCTCCCATTCACCACCATCCCCCCACTCCATATCCCCTTTCTTCCTTCCCAGTTCCTTTCCCTCTTCCCTTCTCACCTGTAAGGGGTTCTGGGGAGTGTTGTGCCTTGGGTGTCTCTCTCTGGGCTTCTGCCCTCACAGCTTATGCCTGGCCTGAGAGTCCCAAATCCATCCTAACCTGTGCAGCAATATACTGCTACACCAACATGCTGTGTCATTGCCTAGCCTTAAATTTGATTATTCCGATTTCATTACATAAATGTGGTGAGAAAATAATAGCATTTTGTTCACATACTACAATTGTTATCTAGAATTGATGCATCACTTCATTATATGATATTCAATAACAAGTAGCAAAATAATGGGAATGTTCCTATTCATTTGCATTGCATCACAAATTTGTTTGCTTCAAATTTCAAATTGCAAATATATTTCACCACAATGCAAATTAATTGAGTTGTTGTAGCTCTTACTAGAAATATAGAAACATAGAAAATAGGTGCAGGAGTAGGCAATTCGACCCTTCGAGCCTGCACCACCATTCAATAAGATCATGGCTGATCATTCACTTCAGCACCCCTTTCCTGCTTTCTCCCCATATCCCTTGATCCCTTTAGCTGTAAGGGCCATATCTAACTCCCTCTTGAATATATCCAATCAACTGGCATCAACAACTCTCTGCGGCAGGGAATTCCACAGGTTAACAACTCTCTGAGTGAAGAAGTTTCTCCTCATCTCAGTCCTAAATGGCTTACCCCTTATCCTAAGACTATGTCCCCTGGTCCTGGACCTGCCCAACATCAGGAACATTCTACCTGCATCTAACCTGGTTCAGTCCAGTCAGAATTTTATATGTTTCTATGAGATCCCCTCTCATCCTTCTAAACTCCAGTGAATACAGGCCCATTCGATCCAGTCTCTCCTCATATGTCAGTCCTGCCATCCCGAGAATCAGCTGGGTGAACCTTCGCTGCACTCCCTCAATAGCAAGAACATCCTTCCTCAGATTAGGAGACCAAAACTGAACACAATATTCCAGGTGAGGGCTCACTAAGGCCCTGTACAACTACAGTAAGACCTCCCTGCTCCTATACTCAAATCCCCTAGCTATGAAGGCGAACATACAATTTGACTTCTTTACCGCCTGCTGTACCTGCATGCCAACTTTAAATGACAGTTGTACCATGAAGCCCAGGTCTCATTGCACCTCCCCTTTTCATAATCTACCGCCATTCAGATAATATTCTGCCTTTGTGTTTTTGCCACCAAAGTGGATAACCTCACATTGATCCACATTATACTGCATCTGCCACGCATTTGCCTACTCACCTAACATGTCCAAGTCACCCTGCAGCCTTTCAGTGTCCTCCTCACAGCTCACACCACCACCCAGCTTAGTGTCATCTGCAAACTTGGAGATATTACACTCAATTCCCTCATCCAAATCATTAATGTATATTGTAAATAGCTGGGGTCCCAGCACTGAACCCTGCAGCACCCCACTAGTCACTGCCTGCCATTCTAAAAAGGACCCATTTATCCCGACTCTCTGCTTCCTGTCTGCCAACCAGTTCTCTATCCACGTCAGTACATTACCTCAATACCATGTGCTTTAATTTTGCACACCAATCTCTTGTGTGGGACCTTGTCAAAAGCCTTTTGAAAGTCCAAATACACCACATCCACTGGTTCTCCCTTGTCCACTCTCCCAGTTACATCCTCAAAAAATTCTAGAAGATTTGTCAAGCATGATTTCCCTTTCATAAATCCATGCTGACTTGGACCGATCCCATCACTGCTTTCCAAATGTGCTGCAATTTCATCTTTAATAATTGATTCCAACATTTTCCCCACTACTGATGTCAGGCTAACCAGTATAATTACCTGTTTTCTCTCTCCCTCCTTTCTTTTCATATGGTAAATCTCGTTTGGAGGGCCCGTATTAATGCCAAACAGTATTTATGAATTTTAAGATGGTTTAATGGGGTCAGGTATTCAATGTAGAAAACAATCTTTTTCTTTCTTAATACCAAAAATTCTATCATAGGCATTTTTATTACATAAAGGAAATTACGTCAGAGTTTTATGATGAACTGTATGAAGCCATATCCTTCCCAGTATTTCCAGAGAATTCTGCAATGTTGATAGAAAAGTCATAATGGATCAACATTCAGGTAATTAAAATTCATGCATGGCATGAAACAGCACTTCTATCTGATGAATGGAATAAGCAAAATAATGCCTGAAGTATAGTAAGTGCATCAATGGCAATGCTCACTTCAACAGTACAGTTCAGCACTATATACTATAACTGAGCAAATTTTTAAATTTAATCTTCCCAGTGCAATTTTTGGTCATGAGCCTCTTTTCTGGAAATTTCTAGATTTGGGCGCAATTTTTTCCTTGGTATTTCTCCTCTTACCCTCTTCTCTAAAAGTGATGATTCATACTAGAGTTTGGCTCCAAAGGCACTGGCAGTCCTCCAATACCTCATGCAAACAGCTATTTATCACGTGCACAAGCCGAGACAGTGAATGCCAGTAAGCTGTTTGGTCTTGAGCAATGGCCTTTCCCATCAGGGGTCAATGATTAGTGTCTAAGTTTCCTCTCTGTAGCCCAGGGACACAAGCTGATTTTAGCAACCCCACAGATGGTGCAGCTGAGATCGGCGCAGACTAAGGAACTTTCAAAACATTTTCTTTCTCTTTCTTAACCTTTCTTATTTTTTTCCCGCCCTGTTTCTTTTCATAACTCCCTTTCATTCTTTTGCTTCTTTGGGTTTTTGTCTTTTTGCTTTTTCTCCATCTATCATTATTAATTTTACCCTTTTCTCTTCAATTTTAACTTTACTAAGCAAGTGTAAACGCCAGGAATGACATAGTCACGTACCACTGAGGAGCAATGAGGGACACTAAGCTCTCAAGTCGCACATGCATGAAGGCACATTGAGAGCAAAGATCCAAATGGGCCCAAATTTCCCCATGAGTTGCACCGTTTTTTTTTATGTAACTTGATTTTTCTGGTGTATCTTTTTAGTTGCAAATATGGCCATTTAATTTGCACCAGTGTTAGTGAGTTAGTTAGGTTTTTTGTTAGGTCAGGGGAGGAGAGGGGGGGAGAGAGGAGGAGGGAAGCGGGGAGAGGAGGGGGGAAGGGGAAGAGGGGGCGGAGAGGAGGGGGTGGAGGTGAAAGTACCCTCTTGCGAAGCACATCTAGACTGATGTCCGGCATGGCATCAAACACTCGCATGACTCCCCAGTTCATCTGGTCGAGAGTTACAAACCCAGACCCCCAGAAACTCTTCAGGAGTTTTATAATCAGGTCAGCGGTGTCGCCACTGTTGGATTCAAGAACCATCACCACGGGCCCCTCCCAGGCCAAAGTTTGAGCTTGATTTTCTTAAAGTGTTTCTAATCTGCAAATCCCCTAATTAAAGGCTGAAAGGAATCAAATCATCTTTTGACATGAAGGGAAGAAAACAATCAGATGACACAGCCTGCAGAGCACACTCTGGCCGCTGATGAGGGAGCCCATTCAGCCAGGGCTAGGAACGGTGTGCTTCGGGCCCCTCCCACACAGCCTGCAGCGCGCATTTGCAGAAACGGCCTGCCAGGAGCTACTGTACATGCGCGCAGACTCTAGCGCACATGTCCAGAGGTCCCGGCGCTGTTTTCAGCGCCGGGACCTGGCTCCGCCCCAATCCATTGAGCCCGCTGCGCCACAACTGAGGAGAGACCGGGGAGCGGCCAGAATACGGAGGTCTTTTTTCGGCACGCTTGGAGACAGACAAAAACGGCGCACCTCGAGTGAGGGCGCCAGAAAAACAGGTTCGGGAAATTCTAGTTCTATGTAGTTGATAAAGCAACATAAAACTTAAAAGACTTTGAAAAATGATTTTCAAGGATGTGATTGGTTCTTTATTGGGCATGGGCATGTTCTGGGAATTAGTGAAGTGTACAGTATGGAGATCATTTTAACCTACACCGCCCAATGGAAAAATGACAGGATCGAATTGGTGGCCTGCTTTACACTCTGCCTGATTTTACTTTCGAATGTAAATTAAAACCAGGCAAAGCGTAAAACGGCAGTCAGTTTCCCACTGGGCGGGTTAGGTTAAAATTACCCTGACCTATTTGTTAGATAATGAAGCAGCACATGCCAGAAGGACTAGGACAACTTCTAAGCTTGAGCTGACAAAAGGCAGATAACATTCATGCCACATAAGTGTCAGGTAATGATCATCACTAATAAGAAAAAGCCCAACCATTTTCCCTTAACCTTCAACAGCACCACCATCACTATCAACATCTTGGAGATCACTGCTAACCAGAAGCCAAACTGAACCAGCTATATCAGCACCGTGGCTACAAGAGCAGGGCAGAGTCTGAGTACTCAACGATGAGTGGCTCACCTCCTGACCACTGAAAGCTATTTACAAGACACAACTCAAGAATGTGATAAAATACTCACTACTCGCATGGATGAGTGCAGCCGCAACAACACTGACAAAGCTCAACATCTTCTAGGGCAAAGCAGTCCACGTGATTAGTTCCCCTGCCATTGGACGCAATATCCACCCCTCAAGCACGGGCACACTGTGGATGCAGTATGTATTATCTCATGATGCCCTGAAACAACTCACCTGCCTCTGGTCACCACATTAAAGGAAAGATGTGATTGCACTGGAAAGGGTGCAGAGGAGATTTACAAGAATGTTGCCGGGACTGGAGAATTTTGTCTATGAGGAAAGATTGGAGATGCTGGGTCTGTTTTCTTTGGAACACAGGAGGCTGAGGGAAGACCTGATTGAAGTGTATAAAATTATGAGGGGCCTGGATAGAGTGGATAGGAAGGACTTGTTTCCCTTGGCAGAGGAGTCAAAAACCAGGGGGCCTAGATTTAAAGTAATTGGAGGGAGGTTTAGAAGAGATATGAGGGGAAATGTCTTCACCCAAATGGTAGTGGGGGTCTGGAACTCACTGCCTGAAAAGGTGGTAGATGCAGAAACCCTCACCACAATTAAAAAGTACTTGGATGTGCACTTGAAGTGCTATAACCTACAGGGCCATGGACCAAGAGCTGGAAAGTGGGATTAGGCTGGATAGCTCTTGGTCGGACGGCACGGACACGATGGGCTGAAATGGCCTCCTTCCATGCTGTAAATTTCTATGTTTTTATGATTACCTCAAAAACACCTCCCAGCCCCGAAACACCTGCTCCAAGAAGGACAAGAATCATTGCAACACCATCACTTCCATGCTCCCCTTCAAGTCACTCATCATCCTGAGTTGGACATATTTCAATATTGCAAACTGTCAAAATCCTGGAATTCTCTAGGTAACACCATTGTGATGTGCAGCAGTTTAAGGAGGCCCATCACAACTTTCTCAGGGCAATTAGAGATGGACAATAAATACAGCCTTGCTAATATCAACCAAGTTCCGAGAACAAATTTAAAAAGTGTGTTTTCTAATTGGTTGCTTTATTGTGAAAATGGTATCAGTATGCTACAGCCAAGTTCAAAACTTTTTCACAGCTAACAGACATGCACCATATGTAAAATTTAAATTATTTAGGAAATATTGAAAGAATGTTTAGGTAGTGTGCTGAATATATTTTGCTATACTTATCCCCTGGGCTTTTTTGTATGTTAAATATCTCTTTTAACCTGTTTTAGAACATTGCTGTCCTCCTCCCAGAGTTCTTTCCCTTCTGTTCCTGGGAGGCTTTGTCGGATGAGCTGTTAATCCGAAGCCCGTCTGCCATCTCAGGCGGACATAAAAGATCCCCTTACACTATTTCAAAGAAGAACAAGGGAGTTCTCCCTAGTGTCCTGGCCAATATTTATCCCTCAACCAACATCACTAAAACAGATTATCTGCTCATTACCACATTGCTGTTGTGGGACTTTGCTGCGCGCAAATTAGCTGCCATGTGTAAAAATCACAGGTTTGTGGAGCTGTTGAGTTGGGAGTGGTTTATCCAGTCATGTGATGTTCACAAGACTCAATAAAACCCCAGCCAGTTGGATTCAGGGGATCCACAATGAAGCAGGTGGATGTGAGACTGGTGAATGAACTGGTAATGTGTAGTGTGATTGTTAAACCTTTGCTAATAAACCAACTAGTTCTCAATATGTTGCTATGAATTTTTAAGCAAAGAACCCATGAAGCAAAAACATTACACCATGTTTCCTACATTCATCATCATAGGCAGTCCCTCGAAACGAGGATGACTTGCTTCTGCACCGAAAAGGGATGAGTTCACAGGTATATCAATGAAAGACCTAATATTCCAGATCCCGAACTACATCTTGTGTGTGGATTTTTTTAACGTGTGGTGGCCGTTGCACACCAGCCACCACACGGGCTTGACAGAGCTAGGTCTTGATCCAGTGGCAAGGATTAACCAAGACGACTGGAGACCAGCTCTGCTGCACGGACCTTGTGCGCACACATATCGCAGTGTGGGCTGGCCCATGCTGCCTCTGGGCCCCTCGCCTCTTCTGGGCCCCGAACTCTCGCCTCTCCTGGGCCATGATCACATCCCTTTATGAACTCTTGCTGCTCCTTCGCCCCAACCTTGCCATTCATGCTGTACCTGCCCGCACTGCAATCAGCCGTCGCCCTCCTGCAGCAGCACGTGCTGCTCCCTGCAGTGGCATGCCGCCGCACGCTGCTCCCTCTAATGGCCCCGGCCTGCTGATTCTCTTGCAGGCCGGGACCATGCCAATTTCCAGGCCAGGCCACCGCACGCTGCTCCCTACATTACAACAGTGACTACACTTCAAAAGTACTTCATTGGCTGTAAAACACTTCTGGACGTCCTGAGCTTGTGAAAAGTACTATATAAATGCAAGCACTTTCTTTCTTTCTAGTTTGTTTCTCTTTCGGATGAGATGTTAAGCCGAGGCCCCATCTGCTCTCTCAGGTGGACCTAAAAGATCCCATGACACTATTTCGAAGAAGAGCAGGGAAGATATCCCCAGAGTCCTGGTCAATATTTATCCCTCAATCAACATAGCAAAAACAGATTATCTGGTCATTATCACATTGCTGTTTGTGGGAGCTTGCTTGTGCGCAAATTCCCTCAGTACCCCTTTCCTGCTTTCTCTCCATACCCCTTGATCTCTTTAGCTGTAAGGGCCATATCTAACTCCCTTTTGAATATATCCAATGAACTGGCATCAACAACTCAACATTGGGATGGCCCGTATGGGGAACATACAGTTTTAAAAGTGTTCCAATTTTGCTCAACTAAGATGATTTCCAACAATAACACCCTATTATTTTCTTTTAGTTAATTGCCTTTTTAAATACCTAGGCCCCGAATTCCACAGGGCCATTTACGTTGGTGTTACACCATTCAGCTGGGATGTTTGCTTGTTGATGCTGTCCAATATTGCGAGCAAATAAGGAAACGATTACGCTTAGACAGCAGAGGAAGTCACAGACGCCAACAAAGACAAATTCTATCTGAAGTTAACAGAAGTGACACAATCCATTCTACCGCATAACGAACTTATCCTACTTCAAAAAATGCCTTCAAAATTACTCATGGCCCATTTGGCTCCGGGACAATAAACAATAACTCGTTGAGGCTCATCTCCTTCTGTGCATCATCTAACATCACAAGGTACTTGGTTCAGACGTTGTAACATCCACCGGGCAACCTGGATATACAACAAAGATATGACGAGGAATGAGCTGGAGCAAACATTGGTCTGGAAACGTAGCATAGTCAAATCATACTGGATTTATAGAGGCACAGAAGCACCAGCCAATACTGATCGCCATTTGCTCATTTTAAAAATAACAATTATCCCTTAATTTCAACATACCTTATATAACATATGACGCATAACCTACACCCGAGAATCCAAAATTTGTCAACAAGTACACTGTCACAGTGAAAAACAAGTTTTATACTCTTGGCACTCTACCAGACGGCATCTATTCGGAACTCCTACACGACAAGCGAGCCCCAGGTGGGCGGAGGAAACGTTTCAAGGACACCCTCAAAGCCTCCCTGATAAAGTGCAACATTCCCACTGGCACCTGGGAATCCCTGGCCCAAGACCACTCTAAGTGGAGGAAGAACATCCGGGAGGGCGCTGAGCACCTCGAGTCTAATTGTCGAGAGCACGTAGAAACCAAGCCCAAACAGCGGAAGGAGCATGTGGCAAACCAGGCTCCCCACCCCCCTTCCCTTCAACCACTGTCTGTCCCAGCTGTGACAGAGATTGTAATTTCTGTATTGAACTGTACAATCACCTGTGAACTCACTTTTAGATTGAAAGCAAGTCTTCCTCGATTTCGAGGGACTGCCTATGATGATGATGAGACGGTATAGAATCAGTCCAGCAGCCATATGCAGAGCTATCCGAGAAGCTGCAAATATCTTCATAGGACCGAAATACCACAAGTGATGTCTGTTATGTCTCGAATAAAGCAATGTGACTGAGTACTATAGACATGAGCAAGTGCGACCTTAGTCTCTTTATTCTAACTCCAAAGTGCTGGTACAGCATGGGAGGCCTGCTTATATACAGTGCTCCCAAGGGATGCTGGGATCCCTTGGAACTCCAACAGACACGCACTCTGGTGGCGGTAGAATGCTGGTTACATAGTGTTGCATACAATACATCACTCCCTCCCAAAGTCAATAGTACACTTATTTACATGGTGGGACGATCTGGGGCTTTCTGCTCCTTAGTCGATCATCTCGGCGCAAATGCAGGTGCAGGTGAGTTGGTTGGGCCTTCGCTGGGCTGCTGCATAGCTGGCCTTGCTGGGCTGCTGGGGATGAGGAGTTCAGCTTCGTGGTCACCCGTGATGTCGGTTGCCACTTGTGTGTGTGTCAGAGGGTCAAAGTTGGTGGTGTCCTCTTCAGGTTGCTCATGGCTCTCTGTGAATCGCAGTTTGGTTTGGTCCAAATGCTTTCTGTAAGTTAGTCCATTTGCGAGTTTGACCTGAAACACCCTACTCCCTTCTTTGGCTATGACAGTGCCAGCAAGCCATTTGAGACCATGTCCATAGTTGAGTACAAATACAGGGTCATTGACTTCAATATCGCGTGACAAATTTGCGCGATCATGGTACATGCTTTGTTGATGCCGCCTGCCCTCGACATGATCATGGAGATCAGGGTGGACTAGAGGGAGCCTTGTTTTGAGCGCCCTTTTCATGAGCAGCTCGGCTGGGGGAAACCCGGTGAGCGAGTGGGATCTAGGGCGATCGCTGAGCAGGACTTGGGACAGACGGGTCTGCAGGGAGCCTTCTGTCATGCGTTTCAAGCTTTGCTTGATGGTTTGGACTGCCCGTTCTGCCTGGCCGTTGGATGCGGGCTTGAACGGGTCAGATATGACGTGCTTGATCCCATTGTGGGTCATGAATTCCTTGAATTCAGCGCTGGTGAAGCACAGTCGCTGACAAGGACACCGGGCAGGCTGTGCGTGGCAAACATGGCTCGTAGGTTTTCTATGGTGGCAGTGGACGTGCTTACAGACATTATTACACACTCAACCATTTTGAATAAGCATCCACAACAACCAAGAACATTTTGCGTAGAAACAGGCCAGCGAAGTCAACGTGGATCCTAGACCACGGTTTGGAGGGCCATGACCACAAACTTAGCGGTGCCTCCCTGGGTGCATTGCTCAGTTGAGAGCAAGTGTTACATTGGCGCACGCAAGACTCCAAATCTGAGTCAATGCCGGGCCACCACACATGGGATCTGGCTATAGCTTTCATCATTACTATGCCTGGGTGGGTACTGTGTAGGTCGCGTATGAACGTTTCCCTGCCTTTCTTGGGCAAAACCACGTGATTACCCCACAAAAGACAATCCGCCTGTATGGACATTTCGTCTTTACGCCGCTGGAACGACTTGATCTCTTCATGCATCTCTGCTGGGATGCTGGACCAGCTCTCATGGAGGACACAGTTTTTTTACAAAGGACAGTAAAGGATCCTGGATGGTCGAGGTCCTGATCTGGCGGGCCATAACAGTGACTTTTTGTTTTCAAATGCATCCATCACCAAGAGCAAGTCTGCAGGCTGTGCCATTTCCACCCCGGTGGTGGGCAATGGTAGCCGACTGAGAGCATCAGCGCAGTTCTCTATCCCTGGCCTATGGCGAATTACATATTTTTTTGCAGATAGCGTGAGCGCCCATCTTTGGATGCGAGCAGAGGCATTGGTATTAATACCTTTGCTCTCTGAGAATAGCGATATGAGCGGCTTATGGTCAGTTTCTAACTTGAACTTGAAGCCCAAACAGATACTGATGCATTTTTTTTACTCCCTAAACGCATGCCAGAGCTTCTTTTTCAATCATGCTGTAGGCCCTTTCTGCCTTGGACAAACTCCTGGATGCATAAGCGACCGATTGCAATGTTCCCGATTCGTTTGCTTGTTGTAACACACACCCGACCCCGTACGAAGACGCATTGCAAGCTAGCACTAAACGTTTACATGGGTCACACAGAACAAGCAGTTTGTTGGAACATAACAGATTTCTGGCTTTCTCAAAAGCTGTCTCTTGTGATTTCCCCCATACCCAATCATTTCCCTTGCATAGCAACACATGTAGAGGTTCTAGCAAGGTGCTTAACCCAGGTAGGAAATTACCAAATAATTGAGGAGTCCCAGGAACGACCGCAGCTCCGTCACATTCTGTGATCTCGGCGCGTTCTTGATAGCCTCCGTCTTGGTGTCGGTGGGTCTGATGCCGTCTGCCGCAATTCTTCTCCCTAAGAACTCTATCTCTGGTGCCAGGAAAACAAACGTCGAGCATTTTAACCTGAATCCCACATGATCTAGCCGACTTAGAACCTCTTCCAAGTTCTGCAAGTATTCGATGATGTCCCGACCTGTGATCAATATGTCGTCCTGGAAAACCACGGTGCATGGAACCAACTTTAGCAGACTCTCCACGTTCCTTTGAAAAATAGCCGCAGCTGATCGAATCCCAAACGGGCATCTATTGTAGATGAACAGACCCTTGTGCGTGTTGATGCAGGTGAGGCCTTTCGAAGATTCCTCCAGCTCCTGCGTCACGTAGGCCGAGGTCAGGTCCAACTTGGTGAACGTCTTTCCTCCTGCCAGCGTCGCAAATAGGTCATCTGCCTTGGATAGCGGGTCCTGTTCCTGCAGCGAAAAATGGTTCATCGTTACTTTATAGTCCCCACAAATTCTGATCGTGCCATCGCCCTTGAGAACCGGAACAATCGGACTGACCCACTCATTGAACTTCACCGGCGCGATGATGCCCTCTCATTGCAGCCTGTCCAGCTCGATCTCCACTTTCTCTCGCATCATGTATGGCACCGCACGTGCCTTGTGGTGGATGGTTGTGTACCGGGAACCAAGTGGATCTGTACCTTCGCCAACAACAAACTTCCAGTGCCTGGCTCAAACAGCGATGGAAACTTGCTCAGCTGGGCACATGAGGCGTTGTCAACGGATGTCATCCCAGTTCCAGCGGATTTTTCCCAGCCAGCTTCTGCTGAACAGTTTGGGGCCATCTCCTGGTACAATCCATAGTGGTAGTTCGTGCACTGCTCCATCACAGGAGACTTTTACTGCTGCACTACCAATTACAGGGATCAGTTCTTTAGTGTAAATTCTCAGCTTGGTATGAATAGGGCTCAGCTTGGGCCTGTGTGCCATGTTGCACCACAGCCTGTCGAAGGCCTTTTTGCTCATGATGGACTGACTCGCACCCGTGTCCAATTCCATGGATACTGGAATTCCATTCAGTTCAACTTTTAACATGATTGGTGGACATTTTGTGGTGAAGGTGTGTACCCCGTACACTTCTGCCTCCTCGGTTTGAGTCTCTAGTTCAGTTTGATCTGCCATGGATCGGTCTTCCTCTGCAACGTGGTAGTTTGCAGGGTTTGCAGCTCGTCCCATTGTTCCACAGCCTTTGCACGCATAGTGTTTGAAGTTGTATTGATGGGCTCGATGATCACCTCCGCAGTGCCAACAATGTGTCAATTGCCTCGCATTCACGCTTGATGGCGGACTCTGAGTCATCTGAGGTCATGCAGCTGCAAGCGTGTACGTTCTGCCATGTGCATTCCTGCCTGGAAATGACGTTACTTTGTGTACAGTACTTGCCGAAACCTCTATGCTGCGAAATTTGTTTGGTGTTATCGCTGGTTGACATAAATGCCTGGGCTATCGTTATGGCTTTGCTCAGGTTCGGTGTTTTAACAGTTCAGTTGCGAAGGATAACCTCATGGCCAATGCCAAGTACAAAAATGTCTCTTAGCATTTGTTCCAGGAATCCACCGAATTCGCAATGTCCTGCAAGGCACCTTAGTTCGGCGACGTAGCTCGCCACTTCCTGGCCTTCAGACCGTTGACATGTGTAAAGTCGATACCTTGCCATCAGAACGCTCTCCTTCGGATTTAGGTGCTCCCGAACCAGCGTCAACAGTTCTTTATACGATTTGGTTTCTGGTTTCACCGGAGCAAGAAGATTCTTCATGAGGGCATAGGTTGTTGCCCCACAGATATTGAGGAGGATCGCCCTTCATTTGGCAGCGTTCACACTCCCTTCCAGCTTGTTGGCCATGAAGTATTGGTCGAGTCACTCCACGAAGGCCTTCCAATTGTCCCCTTCTGAGAGTTTCTCCAGGATACCAACAGTTCTCTGCATTTTTGCGTGATGGTTCGATATCTCGTCGCCAGTTGTTATGTCTCGAATAAAGCAATGTGACTAAGTACTGTAGACATGAGTAAGTGTGACCTTAGTCTCTTTATTCTAACTCCAGAGTACTGGTACAGCATGGGAGGCCTGCAGTGCTCGCAAGGGATGCTGGGATCCCTTGGGACTTTGGTGGCGATAGAATGCTGGTTACACAGTGTTGCATAGTGTTGCATAGTGTTTGCATACATAACATCGTCCATTCCAGACCCTGCCATTTACATGTTCATTAATGGTTCATTAGTGCAAATCCAGTGTAACATTGTTCTGAGGGAGCTTGGAAATTAGCAGTGCAGCCTTTAAAAAGCAAGTAATGGCTGAATATTGTAGCAGCAGCCTGGGCGAGCTGCAGGTAGTAAACTATTTGTCAAACTGAAGTAATTGTCAGGTATGTCATAGAGGGCTCACGTGTGAACGTGTATATGTCTTCGTGTAGGATTTGGCACAGGATCATAAAGAGAGCAGTGAGTTGCAGAGAGGCAAAGAAGAAGAGCCAAAAATTTAACCGAGCATAACTTACATTCCTCTTAGATGAGATGCAGCCAAAGAGAGATAGATTGTTGATCGCCCATGGGAGGAACCAGTTTTGCATGCCATGTGGAGAGAGGTGGTAGTGGTGCTGCATGCTGACTCTCTCAGCCCCAGGATTGTAGACCATTGAAAGAAAGATTTGCATTCATAGAGCGCCTTTCATGCCGTCAGGAGGTACCAAAGCATTTTACAGCTGTAATGTATGCACCTGTGAGTATGCTCAGACTCCGTTAGATGTGTCGAGGAGGCTCAAGCACATGGGGAGATCCCGTCCGAACTGACCCCCGTCCGGACGGAATTCCTCATCAGCGCCAAACCCCGAAACCTCCCTCGGGAGCCGGCGCCTCAACACTTGAGCCGCCTCGGGGAAATCCCCTCCGTGCCTTTCAGTTCTGCGCAGAGGGGTTTCCTGTACGGGCTGCTCCTGCACACTCTCAACCTTGCCATCCTCGTCTGCCGTCCGGACACACCATGGCGCACCATCTTGCCATCCGGAGGAGGCGGGGGTCCCCGATGGAGTGCACTCTACGCGGGAGTCCTCCCACTATTTATCGGGGACTTGGCCTGGAGGGTGGTGCACGGAGCAGTCCCGTGCAATAAATTTTTAAGTCGGTTCACGGGCTCCCAGGCCGCCTGTAATTTCTGCGGGCTGGAAGAGTCCGTGTTCCATGTTTTTATTGAGTGTGTGAGGTTGCAGCCCCTGTTTCATTATTTAAAGGTGCTGCTCCTCAAGTTCTGGTTGCACTTCAGTCCCACACTCCTGATCTTTGGGCACCCTGTGCAGAGGGGAGTGGGTAGGTCTGAGGGCCTCCTCGTAGGACTGCTCCTGGGCACGGCCTAGGGTGCCATCAGCCGGTCCAGGCAGCGGGCAGTCGAGGGGGTTGTTCAGCATGACTGCCTGCCTCTCTTCCGTGCGTACATACGCGCCAGGTGTCCTTGGAGATGGAGCACACGGTGTCCACCGGTACGCTTGCGGCCTTCCATGAGAGGTGGGCGCCAGAGGGACTTGAGTGCATTATCACCCCCGGCAACCAAATTTTAATTTGATTTTATATGTTTTAAAGTTTAATTTGTTTTAATTGCCGGGTTTTAGTGTCCCCCTCCCCTTTTATAGGGGCACTTGTAAATTATGGTTTTAGTGCCCTAAAAAAAACTACAAAAATACAAAAAAAAACTAAAAGGGCCTTGAAAAATGTTTGGAGTGTCCCCCAGATTGGGGGGTACTTGACTTAACTGGTTAATTTTATTTCCAATGGAAAGAGTTGTGGAGCTGTTGCAGCACTGGGCCCTGACTCTGTTAGGTGTGTCGAGGATGCTCAAGCATGTGGGGCGATCCCGTCCAAATTGACCCACATCCGGAAGGAATTCCTCATAGGCGCCAAGCCCCGAAACCTCCCTTGGGAGCCGGTGCCTCACAACTTAAGCCTCCTCCGGGAAATCCCCTCCATGCCTTTCACTTCTGCACGGAGAGGATTGCTGTACGGGCTGCTCTTGCACAATCTCCCCTCTGCCATCCTCGTTTGCCGTCCAGACACGCCATGGTGCATCATCTTGCCATCCGGAGGAGGCGGGGCCCCCAATGGAGTGCTCTCTACGCGGGAGTCCTCCTTTTATTTATTGGGGACTTGGCCTGGAGGGTGTTGCATGGAGCAGTCCCGTGCAATCGGTTTTTAAGTCAGTTCACGGACTCCCAGGCCGCCTGCAATTTCTACGGTCTGGAGGAATCCGTGTTCCACATATATGTTCAATGTGCGAGGTTGCAGCCCCTGTTCCATTATTTGAAGAGGCTGCTCCTCAGGTTCTGGTTGCACTTCAGTCCCAGTCTCCTGATCTTTGGGCAGCCTGTGCGGAGGGAAGCGGGCAGGTCGGAAGGCCTCCTCGTAGGACTGCTCCTGGGCATGGCCAAGGTGGCCATCAACCGGTCCAGGCAACGGGCGGCCGAGGGGGTCGTTCAGCCCGACTGCCTGCCTCTCTTCCGCAGGTACATTCGAGCCAGGGTGTCCCTGGAGATGGAGCACACGGTGTCCATCGATATGCTCGTGGCCTTCCGCGAGAGGTGGGCACCTGAGGGACTGAAGTGTATCATCACACCCGGCAACTAAATTTTAATTTGATCTGTTTAATGACTAAAGTTTAATTTGTTCGTTTGTCGGTTTTGGTGCACTTGATTCATAGGTTCAGCAAAATAGTTGTAGAGCTGTTGAAGCCGGTACCTCACAACTTGAGCCTCCTCCGGGAAATCCCCTCCATGCATTTCAGTTCTGCGCGGAGGGGATTCCTGAACGGGCTGCTCTTGCACAATCTCCACTTTGCCATCCTCGTCTGTCATCCGGACATGCCATGGCACACCATCTTGCTGTCCGGAGGAGGTGTGGGTCCCCAATGGAGTGCTCTCTATGTGGGAGTCCTGTAAAGTCCTTACTCAATGGCACAAAACCCACAAAACCTTTATTCACAGGACCAAGGAGTGATGACCCTGCATGGGACCTCCCTTTATATACCTGGATGACCAGGTAAGGAGTGTCTCCCACAAGTTCACCCCCTGTGGTCAAGGTGTGCATTGCTTAAGTATATATAGTATTGCAGTGGTGTTACATAGAGGTTATATACATGACATCACCTCCTCCTCAAAGTCTTATTGGGATCATAGGTTAAGTCTTTCAGGTGGAGCGCCGCAGTTGGGGCTCTGGTTGTTGAGCCTTGGCGTGAGTGTCTGTCACCTGTGGTGATTCCGGCCTGTCTGGGCTGGCCGCCGGGACTGTGCATGCTGCTGAATGTTCTTGTTGCTCATTCACTGGCGGTGGTGTGAGCACCATCCCATGATCTTCCTCAGGTTCCTCAGTGACTGAGCTGAACCTTTTTTTTTACTTGGTCCAGATGCTTACGGCATATCTGCCCATTGTTAAGTTTAACCACGATGACCCTGTTCCCCTTTTTGTCTATTACAGTACCCTAAAGCCATTTGGGTTCCACGGCGTGATTGAGAACAAATACGGGGTCACTTATTTCTATACATCCCCCCCTTGGGTTCAGTCATGGTACTCATTTTGGGACTGGCGCTTGCCCTCAACTATGTCGATCAGGACTGGGTGAGTGAGGGACAACCGAGTTTTGAGTGTTCATTTCCTAAGTAGCTCAGCGGGCGAGACCCCCGTGAGCAAGTGTGGTCAGGACCTATAGGCCAGCAGGAGGCAGGATAGGCGGCATTGAAGGGAGGGTCCTTGAATCCTGAACATGCCTTGTTTAATGATTTGGACCGCACGTTCCGCTTGGCCATTGGAGGCTGGCTTGAACGGTGCTGTCCTGACATAGTTGATGCCATTGCCCGACATGAACTCCCGGAATTCGTAGCTCGTGAAACATGGGCCATTATCGCTAACAAGGATGTCCGGCAAGCCGTGGGTTGCAAAGACCGCACGTAGATTCTTCACAGTGGTGGATGTCGTGCACGAATTCAAAATAATGCACTCGATCCATTTCAAGTACGCATCGACCACAATGAGAAACATTTTTCCCATGAACGAGCCCGTGTAGTCTACATGAATACGTGACCATGGCCTGATGGGCCAGAGCCACGGGCTGAGCGGGGCCTCCCTGGGGGCATTACCCAGCTGGGCACACATCGTGCACCTGCGAACACAGTGTTCCAGGTCTGAATCAATTCTCGGCCACCAAACATGTGACTGGGCAATGGCCTTCATCAGAACGATGCCTGGATGCTCACTGTGGAGTTCCCTGATGAAAGCCTCCCTGCCCCTCTGGGCATGACAATGCGGCTGCCCCATAGTAGGCAGTCAGCTTGGATGGAGAGCTCATCCATCCAACTGTGAAACGGTCTGACTGCCTCAGGGCATGCTCCATGTGCGGGCGCCCAATCGCCAGTCAGGACACATTGCTTAATCAGAGATAGGAGGAGATCTCTGTTTGTTCAGATTTTGATCTGGCGGGATGTGATGGGGGAGCCTGCGCTGTCAAAGGCATCAACAGCCATGACCATCTCGGCGCTTTGTTCCGCTGCCCCCTCAGTAGTGGCCATTGGAAGCCTGCTGAGCGCGTCAGCGCAATTTCAGTGCCAGGCCGGTGCCTGATGGAGTAGTCATAAGCAGCCAGCGTGAGAGCCCATCACTGTATGCAGGCTGACGCATTGGCATTGACAGCCTTGCTGTCTGACAACAGGGATGTTAACGGCTTGTGGTCCATTTCTAATTCAAACCTCCTGCCAAAAAGGTACTGGTGCATCTTTTTTACACCATAGACACATGCGAGTGCCTCCTTCTCAACCATCCCATATCCCCGTTCTGCTTGAGAGAGCGATCTGGAAGCATAAGCCACAGGTTGTAGTTGGTCTTCAGCATTACTCTGCTGCAACACGCACCCGACCCCATAGGACGATGCATCACATGTCAGAACCAATTTCTTACAGGGGTCGTACAGGGTCAATAACTTATTGAACAAAGTAGGTTCTGCGTCCGATTGAAAGCCTGTTCTTGACAGTCCCCCCAAAACCAATAACAACCGTTACGCAGGAGCACGAGAAGCGGCTCCAACAACGTGCTTAAGTCCAGCAGAAAGTTCCTGAAATAGTTCAAGAGTCCCAGAAATGAACGCAACTCCGATGTGTTACCGGGCCTGTGCCCTCGTCGAATCACCTCCGTTTTGGATTCGGTAGGCCGAATCCCATCTGCAGCAACCCTCCTGCCCAGGAACTCAACCTCAGGAGCCAAAAACACACATTTAGACTTCTTGAGTCACAGGCCTACCCAGTCCAGTCGGCGTAGCACCTCCTCCAGGTTGTGGAGGTGTTCCTCGGTGTCATGACCCGTGATGAGGATGTTGTCCTGAAATACGATTGTTCCAGGAATGGATTTAAGCAGGCTTTCCATGTTTCTTTGAAAAATCGCGGCCGCTGATCAAATGCCAAACGGGCACCTGTTGTAAACGAATAGTCCCTTGTGCGTAGTGATGGTGGTCAGTAGTTTAGATTAATCGGCCAGTTTTTGGGTCATGTAGGCTGAAATGAGATCCAACTTGGTAAACAGCTTGCCGCCTGCCAGCATGGCGAAAAGATCCTCCGCTCTCGGGAGCGGGTATTGGTCTTGTAGGGACACCCGATTGATAGTGGCCTTGTAGTCACCACAGATCCTGACAGAACCATCTGCTTTTAGGACGGGGAACAATGGGGCTCGTGCAGTCACTGAATTCAATGGGCGAGATGATGCCCTCTCTCAGCAAACGGTCCAATTCGCTCTCAATTTTCTCCCGCATCACATACGGCACCGCTCTGGCTTTGTGGTGCACTGGTCTGGTGTCCGGGATCATGCGTATTACTACTTTGGTACCTTTGAACATCCTGACGCCAGGTTGGAATAGTGACTCAAATTGTTGTAGGACTTGTAGAAACATAGAAACATAGAAAATAGGTGCAGGAGTAGGCCATTCAGCCCTTCGAGCCTGCACCGCCATTCAATGAGTTCATGGCTGAACATGCAACTTCAGTACCCCATTCCTGCTTTCTCTCCATACCCCTTGATCCCCCTAGTAGTAAGGACTACATCTAACATCACGAACTTCGCTCCACAGATGACATTGCGTGCACATCCCCCCATTTCCAGTTCATCTCAGCTCACCAGCTCCTTCCCAACAGTGCGGGACCATTGCCCGGGACAATCCAGCAGCCGGTTCATTGTGTGTGACCGCCAACATTGCACTGCCTAGTACTGGAATGATTTCTTTGGTATACGTCCGTAGTTGTGTTTCAATGTGTTCTAGTTTGGGTCTACTGGCTTTGTGTGGCCATAGCTTTTCGAATTGTTGAACGCTCGTGAGTGACTGGCTGGCCCCCATGTCCAGCTCCATGCATACAGGATTGCCATTTAATAAAACCTTCATCATCATTGATGGTGTTTTGGTATATGAACTGTGAATGTTTGCCACATGAACCCGCTGAACTTCAGTGTCCATTAATTTTGCCCCAAGAGTCATCCTGCATCACAGACCCCTCTTCTTGTCCATCCGCCTCGTAAATTAGCCTGGTTACAGGCTTCCTGCACATTCGAGCTAAATGGCCGCTGAGGTTGCAATTTCTGCAGACGAATTGTTGAAACCTGCAAGTCCTGGCAGAGTGTTTGCCCCCACACCTCCAGCATGAGCTGAGATTCCCATTGTTTTGAACAAAGGAGCTATAACCCGGCATTCCTCGCTGATTGTCCCTTTGACTGCCCTTGAGTACCCTGTTAGTGGGTGTCAATGGCCCCATCCCGGACCGCATTATCCACTGTGATGGTGTAAATGTCCGTTCAGCCTGCCATTGTCTCTGTTGAAAACCTGCTCTGTGGTCTATTGCTGCCTGGGATGTGTCAAACTGCCCTTGCCTGCCTGAGGGTCTCTGGGTCGTGTTTATGATATTGACTCCCTGATGCCCTGCCGCGTTGGAGGTAGAATTGCACACGTATATTATTTTGGTTTCCTCCTACCCTGCCATGAAAGTCTGAGCCATCAACGCCGCCGCTTCCAAAGTCAAGTCCTTGGTTGCAATTAACTTTCGGAAAATCCCCGCATGACCGATGCCCTCAATAAAGAAATCCCTTAACACCTCCCCCCTGCAGGCATCTGTGAACTTACAGAGGCTGGCCAAACGCCGGAGGTCCGCAACGAAATTCGGTATGCTCTGTCCTTCACGACGTCAGTGGATATAGAATCTGTGTCGGGCCATATGTATGCTGCTCGCCGGTTTGAGGTGCTCACCGATTAGCTTGCTGAGCTCTTCAAAGGTTTGGTTTGCCGGCTTTTCGGGTGCTAGTAGGTCCTTCATGAGCGCGTAAGTCTTAGGTCCGCAGCTGGTCAGCAGATGTGCCCTTCGCTTGTCGGCCGCTGCATCTCCCAGCCATTCTTTCGTGACAAAGCTTTACTGGAGCCTCTCAATGAAATCGTTCAAGTCCTCACCAACACAGTACCATTCCTCTGTGCTACCGGTGGCCAGTCTCGTGGGTCGTTGATTCCCGTTTCTCGTCGCCAATGTAAAGTCCTTACTCAATGGCACAAAACCCACACGAGGCACATTCTATGGACAAGGTCACTCTATGACCTGAACTTTTATTCACAGGACCAAGGAGTGATGACCCTGCGTGGGACCGCCATTTATATACCTGGATGACCAGGTAAGGAATGTCTCCCACAAGTTCACCCCTGGTGGTCAAGGTGTGCATTGCTTAAGTATATACAGTATTGTTGTAGTGTAATATAGAGGTTACATACATGACAAGTCCCACCTTTATTTATTGGGGATGGCCTGCAAGGTGATGCACGGGGCAGTCCCGTGCAATCAGTTTTTAAGTTGGTTCACGGACACTCAGGCCGCCTGCAATTCCTCCGGTCTGGAAGAGTCCGTGTTCCATGTCCGTGTCGATGTTGAATGTGCGAGGTGGCAGCCCCTCTTCCAATATTTGAAGGGGCTGCTCCTCAAATTCTGGTTGCACTTCAGTCCTACGCTCCTGATCTTTGGACATCCTATGTGGACGGGAGCGGGCAGGTTGGAAGGCCTCCTCATAGGACTGCTACTGGGCATGGCCAAGGTGGCCATAAACCGGTCCAGGCAGCGGGTGGTCGAGAGGGTCGTTCAGCCCGACTGCCTGCCTCTCTTCCACGGTTACATAGTTGAACTGGTAATGTGTGGTGCGATTGTTAAACCTTTGCTAATACTGCTACAACTACAGTGAGAGTGAGAGTGAACCCAGGACCCTGTAGAGGAGGTGGAAGAAAAGCTGCCTTCTAAGTACATCTACAGGGAGACTGTGAGCGTCTGGAGGAGGAGGAGGGAGAGCTGCCAATACTCCTGTTGCTGCTGCAGAGTTTGAGAGAGGGGGAGGAACAGCTGCCATTCAACTACTCACCGGCTGTGTGGAAGGAGGGAGAGCCATTGTCAACATCAACAAGTGGGTGTATTTTGGTGCACTCCCCAAAAAAGACTTTGCTTAATCGGTGGGGAGAAACATACATAGAAACATAGAAAATAGGTGCAGGATTAGGCCATTCGGCCCTTCGAAACTGCACCACCATTCAATAAGATCATGGCTGATCGTTCCTTCAGTATCCCTTTCCTGCTTTCTCTCCATACCCCTTGATCCCTTTAGCCGTAAGGGCCACATCTAACTCCCTCTTGAATATATCTAACGAACTGGCATCAACAACTCTCTGCGGCAGGGAATTCCACAGGTTAACAACTCTCTGAGAGAAGAGGTTTCTCCTCATCTCAGTCCTAAATAGCCTGCCCCTTATCCTAAGACTGTGTCCCCTGGTTCTGGACTTCCCCAACATCGGGAACATTCTTTCCGCATCTAACCTTCCAGTCCTGTCAGAATTTTATATGTTTCTATGAGATCCCCTCTCATCCTTCTAAACTCCATAGTATCAAGGCCTAGTTGCTCCAGTCTCTCCTCATATGTCAGTCCTGCCATCCCAGGAATCAGTCTGGTGAACCTTCGCTGCACTCCCTCAGTAGCAAGAACGTCCTTCCTCAAGTTCGGAGACCAAAACTGAACACAATATTCCAGGTGGGGCCTCACCAAGGCCCTGCACAACTGCAGTAAGACTTCCCTGCTCCTATACCCAGTGTCGGCGGCAGTCGGGAGCAGCGTCGAGGAGGTCCGTTGGTGAGGCCTATAAAAGGCGAGCCGGTGCAGCTACAGGGAGAAGGCAAAAAAGAAGTAGAAAGAAACAGAAAGGTGACGTCACAGCCAAGGGGGTAAGTGATTGGCTGGTGATTGGTGAGTAGTTTTTCTTTTTTCTCTTCTATAACAGTGAGTAAACTTTAGCATTGTTGTTGCTTATCTAAGGGTTAAGTCATGGCAGGACAGCTCGGTCACGTGTTATGCTCCTCCTGTACCATGTGGGAACTCAGGGACAACACCAGTGTTCCTGACGACTACGTGTACGGGAAGTGTATCCGCCTCCAGCTCCTGACGGACTGCGTTGTGGAGTTGGAGCTGAGGGTGGATTCACTCTGGAGCATCCACGATGCTGAGAATGACGTGAGTAGCACGTGTAGCGAGTTGGTCGTACCGCAGGGAAAGGGTCCACAGCCAGATAGGGAATGGAAGACCACCAGGAAGAGCAGTGCAAGGAAGGTAGTGCAGGGGTCCCCTGTGGTCATCCCCCTGCAAAACAGATACACTGTTGGGGGGGATGACTCATCAGGGGAGGGCAGCAGCAGCCAAGTTCATGGCACCATGGCTGGCTCTGCTGCACAGGAGGGCAGGAGAAAGAGTGGGAGAGCGATAGTGATAGGGGATTCAATTGTAAGGGGAATAGATAGGCGTTTCTGCAGCTGCAACCGAGACTCCAGGATGATATGTTGCCTCTCTGGTGCAAGGGTCAAGGATGTCTCAGAGCGGGTGCAGGACATTCTAAAAAGGGAGGGAGAACAGCCAGTTGTCGTGGTGCACATTGGTACCAACGACATAGGTAAAAAAAAGGGATGAGGTCCTACGAAACGAATTTAAGGAGCTAGGAGCTAAATTAAAAAGTAGGACCTCAAAAGTAGTAATCTCGGGATTGCTACCAGCGCCACGTGCTAGTCAGAGTAGGAATCGCAGGATAGCGCAGATGAATATGTGGCTTGAGCAGTGGTGCAGCAGGGAGGGATTCAAATTCCTGGGGCATTGGAACCGGTTCTGGGGGAGGTGGGACCAGTACAAAGCGGATGGTCTGCACCTGGGCAGGACCGGAACCAATGTTTGCTAGTGCTGTTGGGGAGGAGTTAAACTAATATGGCAGGGGGATGGGAACCAATGCAGGGAGACAGAGGGAAACAAAAAGGAGACAAAAGCAAAAGACAGAAAGGAGATGAGGAAAAGTGGAGGGCAGAGAAACCCAAGGCAAAGAACAAAAAGGGCCACTGTACAGCAAAATTCTAAAAGGACAAGCCTGAAGGCTTTGTGTCTTAATGCAAGGAGTATCCGTAATAAGGTGGATGAATTAACTGTGCAATAGATGTTAACAAATATGATGTGATTGGGATTACAGAGACGTGGCTCCAGGATGATCAGGGCTGGGAACTCAACATCCAGGGGTATTCAACATTCAGGAAGGATAGAATAAAAGGAAAAGGAGGTGGGGTAGCATTGCTGGTTAAGGAGGAGATTAATGCAGTAGTTAGGAAGGACATTATGGATGATGTGGAATCTATATGGGTAGAGCTGCAGAACACCAAAGGGCAAAAAACGTTAGTGGGAGTTGTGTACAGACCTCCAAGTGATGTTGGGGAGGGCATCAAACAGGAAATTAGGGGTGCATGCAATAAAGGTGCAGCAGTTATAATGGGTGACTTTAATATGCACATAGATTGGGCTAACCAAACTGGAAGCAATACGGTGGAGGAGGATTTCCTGGAGTGCATAAGGGATGGTTTTCTAGACCAATATGTTGAGGAACCAACTAGGGGGGAGGCCATCTTAGACTGGGTGTTGTGTAATGAGAGAGGATTAATGAGCAATCTCGTTGTGCGAGGCCCCTTGGGGAAGAGTGACCATAATATGGTGGAATTCTGCGTTAGGATGGAGAATGAAACAGTTAATTCAGAGACCATGGTCCAGAACTTAAAGAAGGCTAACTTTGAAGGTATGAGGCATGAATTGGCTAGGATAGATTGGCGAATGATACTTAAGGGGTTGACAGTGGATGGGCAATGGCAGACATTTAGAGACCGCATGGATGAAATACAACAATTGTACATCCCTGTCTGGTGTAAAAATAAAAAAGGGAAGGTGGCTCAACCGTGGCTATCAAGGGAAATCAGGGATAGTATTAAAGCCAAGGAAGTGGAATACAAATTGGCCAGAAATAGTAGCGAACCCGGGTACTGGGAGAAATTTACAACTCAGCAGAGGAGGACAAAGGGTTTGATTAGGGCAGGGAAAATAGAGTACGAGAAGAAGCTTGCAGGGAAGATTAAGACGGATTGCAAAAATTTCTATAGATATGTAAAGAGAAAAAAGTTAGTAAAGACAAACGTAGGTCCCCTGCAGTCAGAATCAGGGGAAGTCATAACGGGGAACAAAGAAATGGCGGACCAATTGAACAAGTACTTTGGTTCGGTATTCACTAAGGAGGACACAAACAACCTTCCGGATATAAAAGGGGTCAGAGGGTCGAGTAAGGAGGAGGAACTGAGGGAAATCCTTATTAGTCGGGAAATTGTGTTGGGGAAATTGATGGGATTGAAGGCCGATAAATCCCCAGGGCCTGATGGACTGCATCCCAGAGTACTTAAGGAGGTGGCCTTGGAAATAGCGGATGCATTGACAGTCATTTTCCAACATTCCATTGACTCTGGATCAGTTCCTATGGAGTGGATGGTAGTCAATGTAGCCCCACTTTCAAAAAAAAGAGGGAGAGAGAAAACGGAATTATAGACCGGTCAGCCTGACATCGGTAGTGGGTAAAATGATGGAATCAATTATTAAGGATGTCATAGCAGTGCATTTGGAAAGAGGTGACATGATAGGTCCAAGTCAGCATGGATTTGTGAAAGGGAAATCATGCTTGACAAATCTTCTGGAATTTTTTGAGGATGTTTCCAGTAGAGTGGACAAGGGAGAACCAGTTGATGTGGTATATTTGGACTTCCAGAAGGCTTTCGACAAGGTCGCACACAAGAGATTAATGTGCAAAGTTAAAGCACATGGGATTGGGGGTAGTGTGCTGACATTGATTGAGAACTGGTTGTCAGACAGGAAGCAAAGAGTAGGAGTAAATGGGGACTTTTCAGAATGGCAGGCAGTGACTAGTGGGGTACCGCAAGGTTCTGTGCTGGGGCCCCAGCTGTTTACACTGTACATTAATAGAAACATAGAAACATAGAAACATAATGATTTAGACGAGGGGATTAAATGTAGTATCTCCAAATTTGCGGATGACACGAAGTTGGGTGGCAGTGTGAGCTGCGAGGAGGATGCTATGAGGCTGCAGAGCGACTTGGATAGGTGAGGTGAGTGGGCAAATGCATGGCAGATGAAGTATAATGTGGATAAATGTGAGGTTATCCACTTTGGTGATAAAAACAGAGAAACAGACTATTATCTGAATGGTGACAGATTAGGAAAAGGGGAGGTGCAACGAGACCTGGGTGTCATGGTACATCAGTCATTGAAGGTTGGCATGCAGGTACAGCAGGCGGTTAAGAAAGCAAATGGCATGTTGGCCTTCATAACGAGGGGATTTGAGTACAGGGGCAGGGAGGTGTTGCTACAGTTGTACAGGGCCTTGGTGAGGCCACACCTGGAGTATTGTGTACAGTTTTGGTCTCCTAACCTGAGAAAGGACATTCTTGCGATTGAGGGAGTGCAGCGAAGGTTCACCAGACTGATTCCCGGGATGGCGGGACTGACCTATCAAGAAAGACTGGATCAACTGGGCTTGTATTCACTGGAGTTCAGAAGAATGAGAGGGGACCTCATAGAAACGTTTAAAATTCTGACGGGGTTAGACAGGTTAGATGCAGGAAGAATGTTCCCAATGTTGGGAAAGTCCAGAACCAGGGAACACAGTCTAAGGATAAGTGGTAAGCCATTTAGGACCGAGCTGAGGAGAAACTTCTTCACCCAGAGAGTGGTGAACCTGTGGAATTCTCTACCACAGAAAGTTGTTGAGGTCAATTCACTAAATATATTCAAAAAGGAGTTAGATGAAGTCCTTACTACTAGGGGAATTAAGGGGTATGGCGAGAAAGCAGGAATGGGGTACTGAAGTTGCATGTTCAGCCATGAACTCATTGAATGGCGGTGCAGGCTAGAAGGGCCGAATGGCCTACTCCTGCACCTATTTTCTATGTTTCTATGTTTCTATATTTAAATCCCCTTGCTATAAAGGCCAACATACCATTTGCCTTCTTCACCGCCTGCTGTACCTGCATGCCAACTTTCAAGCACTGATGAACCATGACATCCAGGTCCCGCTGCACCTCCCCTTTTCCTAATCTGCCGCCATCCAGATAATATTCTGCCTTCATGTTTTTGCCGCCAAAGTGGTTAACCTCACATTTAACCACATTATACTGCATCTGCCATGTATTTGCCCATTCGCCTAACCTGTCTAAATCGCCCTGCAGCCTCATAGCATCCTCCTCGCAGCTCACACTGCCACCCAACTTCGTGTCATCCGCAAATTTGGAGATATTACACTCTATTCCTTCATCCAAATCATTAATATATATTGTAAAGAGCTGGGGTCCCAGCACCGAGCCCTGCGGCACCCCACTAGTCACTGCCTGCCATTCTGAAAAGGACCCGTTTATCCCGACTCTCTGCTTCCTGTCTGCCAAACAGGAGGAAAGAAGATTAATAAGAACTTTGTGGGGGGGTATGTGCGTGTAAGCGTGTGGGGTTCTTGCGAACAACTAGGCCCCACATGCCACTGGAAGCACCCCTCCCCCATTGCCTGGCCAGGGTTGGCTGGAGCTACCTGTCTTAACATCGTTTGGAGGACTGTGCTTGAGTGGTTCCAGCCATCCCGGGTGAAGACATCTTCTCCCTCCGCCAGAAAAATATAAAGACTTTATTTATGATCCGGAGAGTGCACCCCCTGCAAGCACCCACCCAATGCTGTGAGGAGTGCCTGATACAACAGCCTCCCTCTTTCCCACACCCCCTCTCTCTCTGTCTCTCCTCTCTCTCTCTCTCTCTCTGAGAGCCTCTTTTAAAATATATTCTGAAAAAAAGGCAACTGCTGGGCAGAGGGAAAAGGGCCCCTCCCCAATTGTCAAATGTTGGGGAGAAGTGGGCCTCATTAAGAGCTTCCTCTGCTCATTAACGAGGCCAATCAAGTCCTTTCAGGACTGACTTTGGGGTGAGTGTAGCCCTTAAAGGGACCCCGATATGGCGAGTCCATCTTCGCAGGTGGCGGGGCCAGCACAAACTTATGCGCGCGTGGCAGCAAATGCCACAGTGGCTCCTGCTGCCCCACCATTTCAGACTCATTACTAAAAAGAACAGAGTCAAGAGCTACACTCACCCCAACATGACCATCGAGAGGTGCGTGAGAGCAATGGCTGGGGTCGTCGGACCCTCAGCCATTGTCGCCGCCTCCAAAATGTATGGGAAGGCTGTGTTCTTCCTGGGGTCGGAGTGGGCGGTGTCTCTGGCCCTCAGCAAGGGGCTCACGGTGGGCGGGACCTTTCTGCCGGTGGATCCTCTCGAGGCCACTGCGCAGAGGGTCGTCATCGCGAACATCCCGCCCTTTGTTCCCGGTGAGCTCCTCCTCCCCCCACCTACGTCAACTGGGGGAGGTGAGGTCAGGGATAACGGCGATACCGCTCGGCTTCAGGGAGGCCAGCCTCCATCATGTGTTCTCCTTCCGGCGCCAGCTTTTCGTTCAGTGGCCCGGGAGGAGGTAACAGAGGGTACATTCAGTGAGGTCCACGAGGGGACTGCCTATCGCATCTTCTGGACATCGGACGGCGTGCAGTGCCACGCCTGTAAGGAGGTGGGGCATGTCCGTAGAACTACCCCGTCTCCAAGGCCGCTAAAACAGACAAAGCAGCCAAGGCTGGTGCCACCACCACTCCTCCCCCTAGTACCGTTTGCGTGCCGGGAGCCGTAGGTGCACGGGCATCGTCGGAGGCCTTTGCCTTCACGGCCTCCGGAGGGGGCGAGGGAGAGCGTCCGCGCAGAAGGAAGGCGTGGAAAAAAACAAATAAACACTCTTCGGACAGTCCCCTCAGTGGACCACACAGCCCAATCAACGCGTTCACCCCCCGCCCCCCCCCCCACCTATCGCCGGTGAGTGCGGTGCATTCCGAGCCTGAGCCCCTGACCGCACCCGCCTCTGCGGGGAGTTTGCCACCCATGATCGAGCTTGGGCGCGGGCAAGATAATCGGAAGGAGGGAGCGGAGGCGGGAGCCCACTAGCAGACATGGAGAGCTCCCTGCCTCCGTGTCCCTCCAGGAAAAAAAGGAGGCACCATTCCAAGGAAGCGGAGGATGTCCAAGGTCCCTCCGTGGAGGTGCCCAGCGCGAGTCCCACATCCCCCCACCAGCGCTCCCAGTGCACGCTGAAGGCGGGGGAAGCCTGTCCCTCGAGAAGGCGAGACATCCAAGAGTGCCCAGCCTGAGCCTCCCGGGGCTGGGGAACAAGAACTGCCACTTGCAGGGGGTGCGGAGCCGTGAAAAGAAAACGTATTTCGTCTCCCGGATCCGACTTTTGTACGCCACCGCGGAGTGTCTGATTAAGGTTAACAGGTCATTGACGGCGCCCCTTCGCTTTGGGAGAGGGGTGCGCCAGGGATGCCCCATGTCCGGCCAGTTATATGCCAACTGTGTGGAGCCTTTCCTGCGCCTCTTGCGGAAGAGGTTGACGGGACTGGCTCTGCAAGGGTTAGGCGTGGAGGTTGTCCTCTTGGCTTACGTCGATGATGTGCTCCTCATGGTCGAGGACCCCGATGACCTGCGGAGGATGCGTGAGTGCCAGGAGATTTACTCGGCCGCATTCTCTGGGCGCTGGACAGGACTGCTCCGAGTGCTGTCCGACAGGAGTCGAGCGCTCGTCATAAACCAGCTGGTGGCCGCTATGCTGAGGTACCGGCTGGTCACTCTGACCCCTTCCCCTGCGTTTGTCGCCAAGATACAGAAGAAGCTGGTGGACCTCTTCTGGAACAACAGGAAGCACTGGGTCTCTGCTGCGGTTTTGAGTCTCCCGCTTAGAGAGGGCGGTCAGACATTGGTGTGTGTCAGCACCCAGCTAGCGACTTTCCGTCTTCTGACCCTGCAGAGATACCGCTACGTCAAGCCCCCTCCTAGATGGTGTGCGCTGGCGATGTATTTCTTCCGCCAGCAGTACAGCCTCAATTATGACACGCAGCTCCTGTTTGTGAGCCTAGGGGGCCATCAGGACCGCCATATGGGGGCTGCCTGTCTTTTACCAGGAACTCATCAGGGTCTGGAACAGAGTCGCCACCAAGCGCAGCTCCCCCCCATCTGGAATGGCGGCTGTCCTTCGGGAACCGCGGCTCAAGAATCCGTACCTCCACGACCGAGGTTTTAGGTGGCAGGCGGACGAGAGGGCTGTGGCTGGCGAGGTGACCAAGGTCAGGTACCTGCTGGATGGTGGAGGAGCGGGCTGGACGGTGCCAGACATGCTGGCATGACGCCTAAACTGGGCCGACGTCCGGCGCGCGGCCAATGCCATCGAGTAGCTAAAAACAGCACTGGGCCCTGACTCCGTTAGGTGTGTCGAGGAGGCTCAAGCACGTGGGGAGATCCCGTCCGAACTGACCCCCGTCCGGACGGAATTCCTCATCGGCGCCAAGCCCCGAAACCTCCCTCGGGAGCCGACACCTTACAACTTGAGTCTCCTCGGGGAAATCCCTTCCATGCCTTTCAGTTCTGCGCGGAGGGCATTCCTGTACGGGCTGCTCTTGCATACTTTCCACCTTGCCATCCTCATCTGCCATCCGGACACGCCATGGTGCACCATCTTGCCATCCGGAGGAGGCGGGGATCCCCAATGGAGCGCACTCTTCGCGGGAGTCCTCCCTCTATTTATTGGGGACTTGGCCTGGAGGGTGTTGCACGGAGCAGTCCTGTGCAATAAGTTTTTAAGTCGGTTCATGGGCTCTCAGGCCGCCTGCAATTTCTGCGGTCTGGAGGAGTCCATGTTCCATGTTTTTATCGAATATGCGAGGTTGCAGCCCCTGTTCCATTATTTGAAGGAGCTGCTCCTCAAATTCTGGTTACACTTCAGTCCCACACTCCTGATCTTTGGGCACCCTGTGCGGAGGGGAGCGGGCAGGTTGGAAGGCCTCCTTGTAGGACTGGTCCTGGGCGTGGCCAAGGGGGCCATTAGCCGGTCCAGGCAGCGGGCGGTCGAGGGGGTCATTCAGCCCGACTGCCTGCCTCCCTTCTGCAGTTACATCCGAGCCAGGGTGTCCCTGGAGACGGAGCACGCAGTGTCCACCGGTACGCTCGCAACCTTCCGTGAGAGGTGGGCGCCGGAGGGACTGGAGTGCATCATCACCCCCAGCAACCAAATTTTAATTTCATCATTTAAGTTTAAAGTTTAATTTGTTTCATTTGCCGGTTTTAGTTTCCCCGCCGCTTTTTAGCCAGGGGACACTTGTATAATTTCTGTTTTGAGTGCCCTAAATCCACCCCCCCCCCCCAAAAAAAGGGCACTGGAAAATAAATATTATTTTGGAGTGTGACCCCCCCTTGCTGGGGGCATTTGTTTAAAGTGCACAACTAAAGTAGTTGAACTGTAACGTGTAGAGTGATTGTTAAACTTTTGCTAATAAACCAACTACTTCTTAATAGTTGTTGCTATGAATTCTTAAGCAAAGAACCCATGAGGCAAATATATTACAACAGCCAATTAAATATTTTTGAAATGTAATCACTGTTGTAATGTAGGCAACGCGGCAGCCAATTTGCACACAGCAAGATCCCACAAACAGCAATGTGATAATGATCAGATAATCTGTTTTAGTGATGTTGGTTATGCAATAAATATTGGCCAGGACACTGGGGAGAACTGTCCTGCTCTTCCTCAATAGTGCCAGGGGATCTTTTACATCCATCTGAGAAGGCAGACTCAACCTCGGTTTAACGTTTAATCTGAAAGACAGTACGTCCGACAGTGCAGTAGTGTCAGTCTAGATTTTGTGTATTACTCTCTTGAGTGGAACTTTACGACTCAGAGGCAAGGCTGCTGCGACTTGGCTAACACTTTGCCAGAAGAAGTTTGATGACCTGTCAAGGGCAAGTAAGGTAGCAGACTGGTCACTTTCCGTTGTCTTTCTTGGGCACCAACATACTGTTCACCCTTTACAAAATAGCTCCTGGGGTGAAAGCTGCTTTCTGACCTGCTCAACTGTATCCGTGGTCATCCATAGCCATCCCCTGCTCTTCTGCCTCAAATCGAATTTCTTCCACTCCTTATGTAATCCTGCCTCTGATAGTGAAGGCATTTCAGCCCAATCTATGAGTTCAACTTGCAAGTTTAAAGCTACAAGCTCCATGTTCAATGCCTGCCAGGGCCCACTGTCCATCCCCCGGCATGCCTTTGCTCTTTGCATCAGAGCTTGGATTGGCTGGAGCTCTGAAGAAACTTGATTTCCTTCACTCGCGAACAGGACTTCGTTGCTTCACCAACTACACTGTTTGATTCCTTGGCTGTGGCTTTGCTCTGCTTCAGTCACTTCAAGTCTTCACTCTGAATTCTTCCGTCAAATTGGGTTCCGATCTCCTAGATTTTGGATGGACATTGCTGGACTACATTCGTGTTTTGAACTAGACTGGATTACACTGCTACCTGCTGATTCTCCATCTCTGCGGCTGTGTCTCTGCTGAACTCGTTCTTCTGGTTTGTCAGCTCTGCTGGCTTCCTGTGAACAGTTGCTGGTTCACTCGTTCTACTGGTTTTCACCTTTGCTAGTTGCTGGCTGCAGCTTTTACGGTGATCTACAGCAATCCACAAACTTGTGTCAACGTCACCATTACCTTTCTGCACTGCTACAGACTCTCCTTCCTACAGCATATCCTCAATCTCTCTGATCATCATAGGCAGTCCCTTGAAATCGAGGAAGACTTGCTTCCACTCTAAAAGTGAGTTCTCAGGTGATTGTACAGTCCATTACGGGAATTACAGTCTTTGTCACAGATGGGGCAGACAGTGGTTGAAGGAAAGGGTGGGTTGGGAGCTTGGTTTGCCGCACGCTCTTTCCGCTGCCTGCGCTTGCTTTTTGCATGCTCTCGGTGATGAGACTCGAGGTGCTCAGCGCCCTCCTGGATGCTCTTCCTCCACTTAGGGCAGTCTTTGGCCAGGGACTCCCAGGTGTTGGTGGGGTGTTGCATTTTATCAAGGAGGCTTTGAGGGTGTCCTTGAAATGTTTCGATCTCTCTACACTTCAAATAGCTTCTGGACTTCACTCGTCTGCTTCGGACAGCAGTTTATTGATGCTCCGTGCCGACCCATCCTGTTCATGTCAACTTTGTCCTTCCATGAGACTTTTGACTTTGATCCTGGTCTCCTTCCTTGGATCCCATTAATTACTACATTTAAACAGGCCTATGTAACCTGAGCTTTCCCCCTGTCCACTCACGTGCGCACTTTAGCTGCCACTCCGGACCCGAACCATTCAATACTCTTCTACTGTTCCCCACCTCTTTCCTTTTCTCTTAATTCCTCCCTGACCGTTCTCTCCTGTCATCATGCCTCCTTTCATCTCTCACCTCTCGGATACTCTGCCCTCCCAAATCCCTACCCCAATCCTTCATTACTCTTTGACCTTCCTATTTTCCTGCCGCTGTCCCAGGCTTGACTCCCTCCTGGACAAGCTTACACCTTCCCTCTGTGTCTCTCTTGGCATCCTACGAAGGGTCCATTGAGGCACTCATCGCTGTCTCCTTACGAGCAGCAAGCCCAACTGTCCCACCCTAGTCTCTTGTTGGCCTTCCCGCCCAGCCCCCTTCCTGGGGGCTAGTCTTGCCAATCTCCTCCCTGTATAACTGACCCCCCCCCCCCCCCACCCAGTGCTGACCCTGTGGATACAGACAGTGGGGCAGCCATCGTTGACTCTCTCCGCATCTCCCTCCAGAATGCCTGGTCACTTGCGAACAAGGCCCTTCCCAAACATGGGCTTATGGTGGATGATGGCATCGATATTATAGCCCTGAAGAAAACCTGGTTGAGGGGCAATGACACCTTACCCTTAAATGAAGCCACCCGACCTGGCTATACCTTCCACCACTTGCCCCACTCAAACCACCGTGGTAGCGGTGTGGCTCTTATCAGCAAATCACACTTTGGTCTGTCCGCCTACTCCTCCGGCACTTTCTCCTCCTTTGAGCATTTCACCCTATTCCACTTCTCATTTAAAATTCTCGTGCTCTACCGCCCACCCAAGCATCATAAAAATATTATTATCGATATTTCTTCACGACTTTCCTCACTACTCTGCCTCTGCACCAAACAACTTCTCATCCTCGGTGATTTCAACCTCCATCTCAATTCATCGTGCTCTCTCTCCTCTGAGTTCACTAGCCTCCTATCCTTCCGTAATCTCTCCCAACCCATATTCACGGCCAGCCCCTCAACCTTGCCATCTCTCGTGGCTTCACTACTCCCATCGTGTCAATCGCAGATGAGGCCATCTCTGACCACTTCCTCGTATCGCTCTCCACCCACATTCCCTTTCCACCCCCTAACCTTACCTCCTTCTGTGTCCGCCCTTGGAAAAAACTGTCTCCCGACTCTCTTACAACTACACTTATCAACTCCCAAGTGTCCAGCCTTTGGCCCTCCATTCACCATGACTTTTCTGCAGCCACCAATCTGCTCAATCACACCCTCACCACCACCTTTGATGTCCTAGTCCCTGTTAAAACAATTAATCACTCTCACCCTGGCCATTCCTCCTGGTGCAGCCCTGATCTTCGCTCCCTTAAGTCCAAAGGACGCAGACATCTAGTTTAGCCATTCACCGCCAGACCTGGTTGGACCACATAAAGCACTATCGGGTCCTGCTCTCATCTGCCAAAATCGTTCACTATTCCAGAATATAAAGATAAATCAGGCTTTTATTCTCCACTGCTAACTATCTTTTTAAACCCCTCTCCCCAGTCTCCACCCTCACCTCCGACATTAAGTGAGAGGAGCTCATGGACTTCTTTGTCTCTGAGACCATCCGTTCGGCCACCTCTGCCTTTCCCTAGCCCACCGGGCCAAACTTCCTCTAAGGAAGCCCCCTGCCCTAGCCCTGACCTCATATCTTTCTCGAGTTTCTCTCCAATCACCCATCATGATCTTTCCAAGCTCATCCTGTCCATGAGACCCACTTCCTGCTCCCGTGACCCTATTTCCACCAAACTGCTGACCACCCAACTTCCTTTTCTGGCTCCCATGTTAGCCAACATTGTTAACGGTTCGCTCTCCTCAGGTACTGTCCCCCTCTCCCTCAAATCTGCTGAAATCACCCCTCTCCTCAAAAAACTAACCCTCGACCCCTCCATCCTTGCAAACTACCACACCATCTCCAACCTCGCTTTCCTCTCCAAAGTCCTTGAACGCATTGTTGCCTCCCAAATCCGTGCCCATCTTTCCCGCAATTCCACGTTTGAATCCTTCCAATCCGTTTTCTGCACCTGCATTCTTGTTACAGAAGAAACTTGCATGCAATGACGATAATGAGGAAAAAAACGATGATGATGAGCACAATGACACCTATAACTACCTGTAGCAACCTCCAGCCCCATGTTCCTCTGCCCCTCGATCTTGCTGTCTGTGTCTTTTGTTTTTTTGCTGCCACACACCAACTCAGATACTATACCACAGAGGGGATTAAATAGAGGATGTGGCTCCGAATGATTCACAGAGCACAAAAGAGCCAGAGAAGTGGGTGAGAACATGTAACCTTCCCAGCAGAGGCTGAGGAGAAAGCTGCCCATAGATTCAGAGTTGTGGGACACAGATCTCAGAGAAACCTGATTGAAAAGGAGAATGTTTTACAATTATATTTGTGTGCAGACTCTGAGATCAGTCTCTGAGGATGTGTGTCAACTGACAGACTGTAGAATCCACATACACAATTGTAGCAACATCATGGGAAGCTTTTTCTTCATTGCATGTCTCAATGGACAATGTGGTAGCTGCATTGGAATCTGTGGCAGACCCCCATCTCAGAAGTTGTACATGAAAGCACAGCTCAGTTACTCAATCAGATGATTAGAAATGTCACTTTCCCAGGAATACACATGCTGGCCTGGTGGCAGTGGAGGAGAGAGTAGACAGAACTCTTCATATTGGCTTTCAGAGCCTTTGGCAGGCCACGGTCTCTCAGCACATTTAGGTTATGATAACTGCTATTAGACCAGTCATTCCACTCATCAGTGGGCAAACAAATCCAGGGCCTGAACATCTCCTGATCACCCTCTCCATCTCTTAAAACCAGCATGATTCTCTTGATGACCCACCCTTGTAATTCATGTGCCTTATTGTATTGCTGCTCTCGGAACACGCAGAGCCATGGAAGATTAGCTTGCACTCATTCTTAAATCACATTTATTAAATGATTTTTTTTTCAACTAGTGCCTTCAGGATAGAATAAATAATGTGCTCTCAGTGAACTTCCAAATCATAAAAATAGCTTTAAACATTCACTTTCCTTCATATTTTTCGAAGCAGGTTTCACAGTGTCATCCTCGTGATGATGATGATGATGATGATGACGACTCTGTGAAACTATGCTGCTGATGATGATGATGATGCTCTCGGAGCATAGGAACAGGATTGACCATTCAGCCCCTTGAGCCTGTTCCACCAAAGGCTCTACTGCTGTTTGTGCAACTCTTAGAGGAGTCAATTATGCATGACAGAAAGGAATCTACAAGCCGTCGGTTTACATTACTTTATTCCTCAAAGAGCTCAGAAAGGTCAGAATGCCCTAAACAAATGCACCATGGCAACTTCCTGAAAATCTCACGTTGACATGGAAGATTCTTCGCCAGTTGTCACACACAATCTGCACATTGTGCGAGTAGCATTGATTCCTGTTCAGGAAATTAAGTGTGTTGATCATGGGAGCTCACAAAGCAACACAGGTGCCATCTTATTGCACCCTGCATCCTGAGAAAACAAGCAACACTATAAAAGTGGATAACCTTATCTCACTGCTGCCTTACTGTGATGTCAAACTGAAATAATTTCCCAGCTCTGTGGACAATTGTGTCAGTTACCCGATGAATAAATAACCAGACAAGTTACTATACCCTTCTTCTGAGCTACTTTGTATAGTCTCTTACAAGCAATGGCTGCTTAGAATGAAACAGATAGGACTTTTCCCTGTCTTTGGAAATGTCACATTTAGCGTGCATGACTTGCACATGTTTGTGGAGCTTGGAAATATTTTGCCACAACTAAAACCCAGCAATCAGAACTGTGAATTTATCCATGGAACTTAATTCATGTAAAGTATTTTATTTTGAAGTAAATAAGCAACAATGATGTTAACAGCCTTTTCATCCTGGCAAAGAAAGTGGTAATGGCTTGCAATTGCTGGCCTCCCTCACATACTACTCCCAGACTGAGCTTCACATCAAATCTGTTTGTCAAATGCCACACATGAACTTTTCAATCAGGCCATCCCAGTTATCAAAGTAACACTGTCTTAGTTTATTTCTGGACACCATTATTAGCACACAAATGATTTCCTGTCTTCTATTTTGAAACTTAGCAAAGAGATTGCAGCCTTATTTTTAACCCCAGCTCTTTTCAAAAAGCCCTATAAAATATAAACAAATGCTGGGAATTTCCTCCAGGGCTCTCCCGATTGACTACTGTAACTTCGGTGGAAGATTGGCAGAATCCCAGATGAACTACATAAATGGAGTTTCAGTCAATCTTCCACTAAAGTTATGGCAGCCAATCAGGAGAACCCTCAAGGATATTCCCAGTGGAAAGTTTTTGTGTTAATTATAAGCAATTCCACAGTTTTCAGGATCTGACAAGGAATGAAGCAAAGTAGGATACAGTGGAATGTGTCTTAAATTCAACAAATGAGATGCAGGGAGATAGAAAAGTGAGGTTGGCACTTTCTTAAATACCAAATAACAATTTTGGAACTTAGGTGGAACTAGACAAGACAGTTCAAAGGAGGAAATTACTGCAACAGCACTGCGTGCATATATATTGTTCTGGGGAATTAGGTGGGGCAAGTAGATAATGTACGGCTAGGAGAAAATCTAGGAAACAGCAACCATAACATAACAAGGGCAGTACCTGAGCAAAGGCAGCATCTGCAGTACATTGACAGCAAAGGTTGTTAAGTGGACAGGAACTTGATGAATAGGAGATCAAGGGAGCAAGTCTCACAGAAGAGGCAAGCTTCGAGGAGGAAGATAGTCAGATGCTGCAGTGGCAAGGAGTCAGGGGGGCTTGGGTGAGTGACGGGCTGAGGGGTGGGCAGGGTAGTAGAGGAAGTGAAGGTAGCGGCGGAAGCAGTTACACAGATAGTCTCAATTTTAGAGACAAATAAATTTACTTTCAAGGTGGAGCGAGTGGTATGTAAAGATGTTGATATTAATTGCATAGCCTCAGACTTTTGATTTAGAGCTTAACTGCTTCATCTCCTTTAAAACTTCCCAAAATTTCTGCAACAGTCTACAAATGTTCACCCCACTCCCTAAAATGTCCCAGAATATTGGTTTGAGAATATTGCACCAAGAAATAATGCATAGCATTATTTTGTTTTAAATGGCACATAGGTTACCGAGCATTAATTCTGATCATCACTACAGCATCTCCTAAACTAGATTACCAATGGGGGAGAATTTATAAATACAGTTTTGTTAGAACAGTTTTTTTCCCCAATCCATTCCCTAAGTTAATAACTTGTGCAGTTCCAAGGGCACCAATTAGTACCTCACCCAAGTGGTTATCATTCATAAGTGAGCTCATGAATTTGTTTATGGGGGGCATCACGGCTGGTACCAATCCTAAGCTTTCATTACCAGATCATTGAATAGTTATCAAGTACCCACTTGTTTCCTCCATTCTTTTTAAGTGCTTTGAGTGCCTTTCTGTATATGAGGAGCACTATTAAAATGTACGAAATTGTTATGGAGAGGGAGCCCGGACTGATTTTTCTCCTTTCTAGTCCAGGGGCACTGGCATAGTTTTCAGTGCTCCACTGCTGCTCCATTTTAGCACAGTCAATGAAACCTGGGTTTTCAGTCTGCACTATATCAGGATTTACCTATGTCATGCCTCCTAAAGTGTATGGCCTAGAAATTTGGAGATGGCAACACTCGCGAGGCGCGAGACGTGGCATCAGGCGCAGAAGTCTCACCCCTCGTGATAAGTTGGAGTTACCGCCTCCAAAAGGAAGTGGAGCACTAAATCAAGTGCTCCACTTCCTTTCTGGGTCGGGAGCGTGGCGCATGGCTCAGGAGTAGGATGCACGGCTCAGCAGCACTATGCACTGGGCCACATAGCACTGCCACGTACGAGGGACTCCTCCCTCAATTAAAGAGAAGTGCCCAAGCATATTGAGATCCCACCTATCTGGACCACTGGGGAGCAGGGGTGCCACGCGATCATTCGTGCCCCGTTAGCGCCCTTCCAGGCGTAGGAGATTGTGGCGCAAGGAGTTACCACAAACCTCAATGGCTTCGTTACACCCGTCAACCCCGGTCGCAAAGCCGGTAGCTCCCCATCATCGTGCCCCAGAGGTGCCAACGACAGGTGCAAAGGAGGCGAATTTCCTTAGTTTAAATTTGATCCTACTGTTTACAAATTCACCAAGGAGTAATTCCACTGTAGGAATGAAAAAGGTCATAAGAGTGGGGGATTATTGATTAAAACAACCTAATTGATCATCTTGAACTCTCTATTAATTAACATAAGCAGACCATAGTCAAAGTTGCAGTATATACCATTTGGTGCAGAGTCTGTTACAGATTTTCCTTACAGTCTAAGCACCTAAACTGTTAGCTGCTTTATTAAATGTCATGAGAGAAAGCCGTATTGAAAACGGTTTTACTGTTTGTAAAGTGCTATTTGCTGTAAAAGTGTCTGCAGTGGTTTAATTAAGAAAATTATAGATTTACACAAATAAAGCAATAATTAGTGTTGGTGATGACATTTCCCAAAATCTTGCCAACATGTGGAGTTCAGTCTCTTTTTACACGGAGTCACTGCAACTCTTCTCAGTTTCATGCTCAATCTTGTCCCAAAACACCTCCCAGTCCTTCTCTGTCTGCTTTTATCCAGATGCCACTATCAATGATCCTGATATAATGTTCCATTTAGTGGGTTCTAAGTAAATATAGTTTATTACTACGGCGGATTTGACACAATTTAAAATAGACTGAAAGAAACAAGAAGCTAACTTAATTATAGCATTCAGCAAATTGAGATTAAAATGTGTTGGAATGAACTCCTGAACAAAGAAACAAAGAAAATAAATCCGTTTTCTTTTGAAGGTTTAAGATCTCTCAAGGCTCAAAACAATAATGCAATTATATTTCAATATGGATCAATTAATCATACCTGTCCTGCCCAATTGCAAAAAAAAATAACGTTCCACATAGACTCTAAGATCAAGTGCTGCTACGTCTGGACTTTGAGACAAAAAGCGACTTCATCTGAGTTGAGATGGTATTTATAGGGATTTCTGAGATTAGGAGCTGCTACATCTGGGCCCTGAGATTAGATGATTGAACCATGTACCTTAAATAGGTAACTTTCTAAACACACTACAGAATAGTACTGGAGTGAAACAATTGTACAACAAGTGATCTGATTTAGATCACTACCACATATTTCAATTAGAGTGATGCAATCAATCAAAAGAGAATAAATTATGTGTTGGAACAGGGATAGAATATGAGATCACGCTGGCAGAGTGAAAATTGAAAGGCAAACTGTCCTAGGTTGCCCGTATGAAATTCTTAGCAGTTCGTTGCAGTGCTACTGGTCAAGGCATGTGAACAGCTTGTCTGCCAGGCTTCATCAACAGAGAATTGTGTAGCAGATACCTCAAAAGATAAGAGCAAATGACACTTTAAATAGCTTTGTATTCAGAGCTAAACATGAATAATATAAATACAGTGTATAAGAAAATCAATATTCCTACTAATTTATAAGCTTTTCTCTTCTCTTTCACGCAATGGTAAAGCCTAGTTACAAGTTAAATGCAGGTTTTTCGATGAGTTTCATCCGAACTGGAAAACACATTTATTCATATGATGCTTAACTTTCAATTTGAAGAAGGAAATTAGAGGAATAGTAAAAATACGATGTTACAATTTTTGGGTTTTTAATATGTCAGTGGAGATTTAGGCAAAATGAATACTGCATCAGGTATACTTGAAATATTTCTTTATGCTATCTATAAATTTAAGAATAACAAAAATAAGAGCCTTAGCTCAGTAATTATATATCATCATCATCGGCAGTCCCTCGAAATCGAGGAAGACTTGCTTCCACTTTAAAAGTGACTTCTCAGTTGACTGGACAGTCCAATACAGGAATTACAGTCTCTGTCTGGGTGGGTGGGTGGGGAGTCTGGTTTGCTGCACGCTCCTTCCGCTGCCTGCGCTTGGTTTCTGTATGCTCTCGGCGACGAGACTCAAGGTGCTCAGCGCCCTCCCGGATGCTTCCTCTCTTAGGATGGTCTTAGGCCAGGGATTCCCAGATATTGGTGGGGATGTTGCACTTTATCAAGGAAGCTTTGAGGGTGTCCTTGAAACATTTCCTCTGGTCACCTGGGGGCTCGCTTGCCGTGTAGGAGTTCCGAGTAGAGCGCTTGCTTTGGGAGTCTTGTGTTGGGCATGCAGACGATGTGGCCCGCCTAATGGAGCTGGTCGAATGTGGTCAGTGCTTCAATGCTGGGGATGTTGACCTGATCGAGAACACTGACGTTGGTGTGTCTATCCTCCCAGTGAATTTGCAGGATCTTGCGGAGGCAGCGCTGGTGGTACTTCTCTAGCACTTTGAGGTGTCTACTGTATATGGTCCATGTCTCTGAGTCATATAAGAGGGCGGGTATCACTACTGCCCTGTAGACCATAAGCTTGGTGCCAGATTTGAGATCCTGGTCTTCACTCTCTTCCTCAGGTGACCGAAGGCTGCACTGGCACACTGGAGGCGGTGTTGGACCTCATCGTCAATGTCTGCCCTTGCTGATAGTAGGCTCCCAAGGTATGGAAAATGCTCCACATTGTCCAAGGCCACGCCGTGGATTTTGATGACCGAGGGCAGGGTCAGGTTGGTGGAGGACCTTTGTCTTATGGATGTTTAGTGTAAGGCCCATGCTTTCATACGCCTCGGTGAAGATGTTGACGATGGCTTGGAGTTCGACCTCTGAATGTGCACAGATGCAAGCGTCGTCCGTGTACTGTAGTTCGATGACAGAGGCTGGGACAACCTTGGATCTAGCCTGGACGCGACAAAGTTTGAACAGATTCCCATTGGTTCTATAGTTTATACATATATATCATCATCATAGGCAGTCCCTCAAAACGAGGATGACTTACTTCCACGCCAAAAAAGGATGAGTTCACAGGTGTTTCAATGAAGAACCTAATATTCCAGGTCCTGAACTACATCCTGAAGTGTGGAAGATGCCTGTGCATGGATTTTTTTAACGTGTGGTGGCCATTGCATACCAGCTATCACACAGGCTTGACAGAGCTAGGTCTTGGTCCAGTGGCAAGGGTTATCCAAGACGACTGGAGACCTGCTCTGCTGTACAGACCTAGTGCGCACACATATTGCAGTGTGGGCTGGCCCGTGCTGCCCCTGGGCCCCTGGCCCCGAGCTCATGCCTGCCCTGGGCCCCAATCACATCTCTCCAGACTCTCGCCGCTCCTTTGCCCCTACCTCGCCGCTTCTGCTGTGTCTGCCCATGCTCCAATCACCGACCTGGACCTCGATGACATCACTCTTCGCTTTTGAACTCTTTTGAACAAGTCATCTAAACGAAAGACCTGCTGCAGAATCTAGATTCTGAGTGCCTCAGAACCTGACTGGGTTGGTTGGAGGTGCAGGAGAATTCAGAGGCCCAGGATCTAGCGTGGCTACGTAGATGAATGCTCGCTCTAATCTGGCCCAACAGCAGCCGAGAAATTTCTGTTACCGATGTTAACAGACAAAAACTTGATACGTAGTGCATTGTGTGAACCAGTTAACGTGGGGACTAGAATAGTGGACAAAGATATGTCATATCAACATGTTAAGTGTTAATTCATCAACATCAGACAGTTTTGCGGGAATGGGTGGGGGGGGGGGGGCGGGAGAAGGAAGAAAGTTAGTGGTGATCTTAAGTCATGTTTGCCTTGAATTATCTTTGCTGATATTGATGACGGCATATACACATTACAAGAGATATATTTAAGTGTGTCTGTGACATTGGATTTTCTCTGGACTACCTAGTGGTATATTTCATCGATACTTCAAAATATTGTGCTATGGAGTAGTAGGACAAGGAATCTACCAGGTGGTCCCATCATGATGATTTCCTAATGTCAGTTATGGTGTTAGGAGGAGGATTCAAGAAGAAAACTGGTGCTTAATGAGGAAAAATTGTCATTAAGTTATAACAAATCCACTCTGCTGTAGTGGCTAATTCAAAACAAGGTTACCTGTCCACTCAGAAAGATGTAGAGATGGGATTGAAATTAAGGTGAATTTTAAAAAGCTGAAAACACCGCATGGGTAATTGGATATCCTGCTTGGACAGCACTGACAAAACTTGAAACATGAATGCTCAATGGTTAGACAGTCAGCTTCTACAAATAGACAAATCAGAATTTGCAGGATGTGCCAGTGCAAACCAAACAACAGGTATATTAGACAAAACAAAACTATAAACTCTGAAGAGTCCTACAAAAGCAGCAAAAGGCAACAGAAGCAAATAAGTGTCTAGAATAATGTGGAGAAACAAACATGCAAAACAGTGGTGCATGCAAGTCTGAGACAACAGTGGCAGAAGTATAAGAACATAAGAACATAACAATTAGGAACAGGAGTAGGCCATCTAACCCCTCGAGCCTGCTCCGCCATTCAACAAGATCATGGCTGATCTGGCCGTGGACTCAGCTCCACTTACCCGCCCGCTCCCCATAACCCTTAATTCTGTTATTGGTTAAAAATCTATCTATCTGTGATTTGAATACATTCAATGAGCTAGCCTCAACTGTTTCCTTGGTCAGAGAATTCCACAGATTCACAACCCTCTGGGAGAAGAAATTCCTTCTCAACTCGGTTTTAAATTGGCTCCCCCATATTTTGAGGCTGTGCCCCCTAGTTCTAGTCTCCCCGACCAGTGGAAACAACCTCTCTGCCTCTAGCTTGTCTATCCCTTTCAATATTTTAAATGTTTCTATAAGATCACCCCTCATCCTTCTGAACTCCAACGAGTAAAGACCCAGTCTACTCAATCTATCATCATAAGTTAACCCCCCCATCTCCGGAATCAGCCTCGTGAATAGTCTCTGTACCCCCTCCAAAGCTAGTATATCCTTCCTTAAGTAAGGTGACCAAAACTGCATGCAGTACTCCAGGTGTGGCCTCACCAATACCCTGTACAGTTGCAGCAGGACCTACCTGCTTTTGTACTCCATCCCTCTCGCAATGAAGGCCAACATTCCATTCACCTTCCTGATTACCTGCTGCACCTGCAAACCAACTTATTGGGATTCATGCACAAGGACCCCCAGGCCCCTCTGCACCGCAGCATGTTGTAATTTCTCCCCATTCAAATAATATTCCCTTTTACTGTTTTTTTTTCCAAGGTGGATGACCTCACATTTTCCGATATTGTATTCCATCTGCCAAACCTTTGCCCATTTGCTTAACCTATCTAAATCTCTTTGCAGCCTCTCTGTGTCCTCTACACAACCTGCTTTCCCACTAATCTTTGTGTCATCTGCAAATTTTGTTACACTACACTCTGTCCCCTCTTCCAGGTCATCTATGTATATTGTAAACAGTTGTGGTCCCAGCACCGATCTCTGTGGCACACCACTAACCACCGATTTCCAACCCAAAAAGGACCCATTTATCCCGACTCTCTGCTTTCTGTTAGCCAGCCAATTCTCGATCCATGCTAATACATTTCCTCTGACTCCGCGTACCTCTATCTTCTGCAGTAACCTTTGGTGTGGCACCTTATTGAATGCCTTTTGGAAATCTAAATACACCACATCCATCGGTACATCTCTATCCACCATGCTCGTTATATCCTCAAAGAATTCCAGTAAATTAGTTAAACATGATTTCCCCTTCATGAATCCATGTTGCTTCTGCTTGATTGCACTATTCCTATCTAGATGTCCCGCTATTTCTTCCTTAATGATAGCTTCAAGCATTTTCCCCACTACAGATGTTAAACTAACCAGTCTATAGTTACCTGCCTTTTGTCTGCCCCCTTTTTTAAACAGAGGCGTTACATTAGCTGCTTTCCAGTCCGCTGGTACCTCCCCAGAGTCCAGAGAATTTTGGTAGATTATAACGAATGCATCTGCTATAACTTTTGCCATCTCTTTTAATACCCTGGGATGCATTTCATCAGGACCAGGGGACTTGTCTGCCTTGAGTCCCATTAGCCTGTCCAGCACTACCCCCCTAGTGATAGTGATTATCTCATGGTCCTCCCTTCCCACATTCCCGTGATCAGCAATTTTTGGCATGGTTTTTGTGTCTTCCACTGTGAAGACCGAAGCAAAATAATTGTTTCAGGTCTCAGCCATTTCCGCATTTCCCATTATTAAATCCCCCTTCTCACCTTCTAAGGAACCAACATTTACTTTAGTCACTCTTTTCCGTTTTATATATCGGTAAAAGCTTTTACTATCTGTTTTTATGGTTCTATTGCAACAGTAATGCTGTCCAGGATGTTAAAAGAGCTCCAGTTCTAGCCACTGATTCACTTTGGTGGATATATTAACATATCTCCTGCCAAGATTCTGGTAAAATTAAGCACCTACCAGACAAGACAGTCAATACAATAATATTCTTGGTCGAGAAATCTTTGGGAGATGGATGGGAATGGTAACTCAATATTGTATTTAAGTGAAATTGTGAGCAAATTCAAAAAATAAACCAGTGAAAACCTGAAAATAAATACACAATAGAAATCAATGTGCAGTAGGTCTCTTCTCTTAGGAGGGCCCTCGTATCGAGGATGACTTGCTTCCATGCCAAAAAGGGATGAGTTCACAGGTGTTTCAATGAAGGACCGAATATTCCAGGTCCCGAACAACCTGGAATGGTGGAAGGGTGGAAGATGCCTGTGCATGGATCTTTTTAACATGTGGTGGCCGTTGCACACCAGCCACCACACAGGCTCCACAGAGCTAGGTCTTGGTCCAGTGGCAAGGATTAACTAAGACCAGCTCTGCTGCACGGACCTAGTGCGCACACATATCACAGTGTGGGCTGGCAGTAGGTCAAAGGCTAAATGAAACAGATCTTTTTAATTAAGATGTAAATTAATATAATAGTTTTTTAAACAGACATGTAACTCTATACTAGCTGAAAGCTACTTCTAGTGGAAAGAAAATAGGCCTTGTCCACTATTTATAGAAAACAACAGGAATAGACCAACTTGTGGTGAAGTAGGTTAGAATTATTTTCAGCTCCGGGCCTTGGGCTCCAATAGCAAACAAACTAGCAAAATAATAGTCCTTTGATACTTCAGTGCAGTACTGAGGGAGTACTGCACTGTCGGAGGTACCATCTTTTGGATGAGACGTTATACCGAGGCTCTGTCTGGCATCTCAGGTGGACGTAAAAGATCCCATGGCACTATTTGAAGAACAGCAGGGGTATTCTCCCTGGTATCCTGGACAACATTTATCCCTAAATCAACATCACTAAAAAACAGATTATCTGGTCATTATCATATTACTGTTTGTGGGACATGCTGAGCGCAAATTGGCTGTCACATTTCCTACATTACAACAGTGACTACATTTCAAAATTGCCGTAAAGCACTTTGGGCTGTCCTTGAGGTTGTGAAAGGTGCTATATAAATGCAAGTTATTTTTTTCCCTCTTTTCTGTGTGAGTGTCAGTCTTAGTTTAGTTGTAGCACTCTCGTCTCTCAGAAGGTTGTTTGTTCAAGCCCCACTCCAGAGAGTTGAGCACATAATCCAGGCTAACAGCACTCCAGTACTGATGGAGTGCTGCACTATTGGAGGAGCCATGGGACATTAAACTGAAACCCTGTGTTTCCTCTCAGGAGAATGTAAAATATCCCATGGTACCATTTGAAGACAAGCAGAGGAATTCTCCTGATGTCCTGGCCAACATTTATTCCTTAACCAACACCAATAAAACAAAAACAGATTATTTGCTTATTTGTGGGACCTTGATGTGTGAAAATTGAATGCCTCACTTCCTTACTGCCCTGTTTTAAAGTACTTTGGGATGCTATAATATATAAGTGCTATATAAATGCAAATCCTTTTCTTCTTTCCTTCCTTCTTTCTCTCCTGTAGTTTTAAGAGTCTAAATTAAATTAATTTGGAGCGCCTCACCCAATTTCGAATTCTCACAATTCACAAAATTATCCATAATTAATTAGAATGAAATTGACCATTTCACTCTCACGTCTTGATAATTTGAGAGAAGAAATGTAATGGTATAGATTGAGATCATACATACTTGTGAATGCAGGATAGCACAAATAGGGGCCTAACCGCACCAGCAATATCCCACCAGTTACAGGAACAGTTTGTTACTGCTTTTTGTACAAAAACATCCCATGGCTAGTGGCACTATCCCATTGGTTCTCCAATGCTTGAAGACCAAAAGGTGACTGGTATAGGAAATGTAAATGTCATACTGGTACAGTGAAGAAGTACTCATCAGAGATTAGAAATTTGAAATACATTTTTGGATACTTCACCCTGCATCATGGCTAACATGGGAATTGTTTACTTGTGTTGTAGGTGCAAAATTTAGAAGATGTTCTATTCCTCAGCATGTCACTCTTCTTTTTTTTTGTTAATTCTTGTCAGATCAACTCCAGCGCCAAAGATCACTTTGCGCTACTACATTTGATCTTAGCCAAAAGACCGAGAGGGGAAGCTGCATCGTTCCTGGAAACACTGCAATACCAGGTCGATGCGTGGAGTGGACGGAGCAAGCCCCTGTTCCATCTCCCTGTTCCAAAAATCAATTTAATATTTGGTCCCCTGGTAGGGGATATTAAACTGATAAGAACAGATACTACACTTGATCTTAGCCAAAAGGCCGAGAAGCGATCAGCGTTCAGCATGTCACTCTTCACTTTAATAAACAAAATATTCACACCAACCTTTTGTTTAAATGGAATAACCCATCAATATTTAAGCAGCAGCTAGCATTGTGGCTGACACTGACAGCCCCAGTTCTGACAGAGGTGCAATGAACCTTGATTGACACATGGTCTGGAGGATCCCTTTAGGGAAGGTGCGAATTGATTTTCACGGCAGCTCTGCCAAGGCTGAAGTGTTGCTGGTGTCAGTTACAATGGAAGCTACTGTTTAAAACTTTACATTAATCATAACAATATAAAGTACATTGAACAGTTCGCTGGGAATAATCACATCTAGTTACCTACAAGCCATTAACACCGATTATGGTGAACTGATGCTCATTCACTCAGATTTTCTGCTTTTATTGCACCAAAACCACTGCAATATGCAAATAACATACCTTGTCTGAGTATGGAACCAGATAGAATTCACACTGCTCAATCTGCAAGAAATGTACATTGTATCTGTGAAGCTTCACTTGATTCACAAGTTTCCAGACAAATTGACTAAGGTACCAAAATTAACACACAAATACTTGTTCTCATCCTTGTTTTCAAATCTCTCCATGACCTCGCCCCTCCCTATCTCTGTAATCTCTTTCAGCCCCAAACCCCCCACCCCTCCGAGATGTCTGCGCTCCTCTAATTCTGCCCTCTTGATCATCCCTGATTATAATCGCTCAACCATTGGTGGCTGTGCCTTCTGTTGCCTAGGCCCTAAGTTCTGGAATTCCCTGTCTAAACCTCTCCCCTTCTCTACTCTTTCATCTTTCAAGATGCTCCATAAAACCTATCTTTTTGACCAAGCTTTTGGTCACCTGCCCTAATTTCTCCTTTTGTGGCTCGGTGTCAATTTTGTAAAAACATCATAATACACCTGTGAAGTGCCTTGGAATGTTTCATATGTTAAAGGCGCTCTATAACAAGTTGTTGTTGTTCAGATTACAGGAGATCCCTAATATTTATATTTGATGTAGCATGGAAATTTAAATCACCAAATCAAATAGGCTCAAAGGTTTACTTCCTTAATTAAAGATGGAACAAAGCAAAATCCAAAATTCATGCCATTGATTAACCAGGAATAAGAAAACAATATCCCATAAGCCAAATCGGAGGATGTCCTAAAGTACAGGCACTCAACCAAAGGGACCAAACAATATGGTAACAAAAGGCAAAATGAGCAATCTTAAAGGTGAAAGTAGGATAAGGAAATATTAATCATAATATATGATGTTAATGCCATAAGACCATTAATAACCATTAGGATGAAAGAAACCATGCCATGAATATTCTTCCTAGAACAGAAAGCAAACAAAGGAAAACATAAATGGCGAATACCCACAGTTTCTCAAATAGGTGGCAACTGCAAGCAAATTCATTAACTTGATCCAGTTGATAGCATCTTCACCTCTGAGTCAGAAGGTCAAGGATTCAAACAACAATCCAAGATTTAAGCACAAAAGATAGATTGGCATTACACTGCAATACTGAAGGAGTACATTGAGGAGCAGGCAGTACAACTAAGCCGTTGGCTCACATTGCTTTGAACAGGTACTGGTGTGTAACCAATACCTGCTATATAAGAAAGGAGGGAGAGAGAAAACAGGGGACTACAGGCCAGTTAGCCTGACATCAGTTGTCGGGAGGATGCTGGAATCTATTATTAAGGAAGTGGTAACAGGGCACTTAGAAAATCATAATATAATTAGGTAGAGTCAACATGGTTTTATGAAAGGTAAATCATGTTTGACAAATTTATTAGAGTTGTTTAAGGATGTAACTAGCAGGATAGATAAAGGGAAACCAGTGGATGTAGTATATTTGTATTTCCAAAAGGCATTCGATAAGATGCCACATAAAAGGTTGTTACGCAAGATAAGGGCTCATGGGGTTGGGGGTAATATATTAGCATGGATTGAGGATTAGTTAACGGACAGAAAAGAGAGTAGGGATAAACGGGTCATTTTCTGGTTAACAGGCTGTAACTAGTGGGATGCCGCAAAGATCAGTGCTGGGGCCTCAGCTTTTTAACAATCCATATTAATGACCTAGATGAAGGGACCGAGCAATGTATCCAAGTTTGCTGATGATGCAAAGCTAGGTAGGAAAGTAAGCTGTGAGGAGGACTCAAAGAGCCTGAAAAGGGATTATAGACAGGTTAAGTGAGTGAGCAATAAAGTGGCATGTGGGGTATAATCTGGGGAAATGTGAAGGTATTCACTTTGGTAGAAAGAATAGAAAACAGAATATTGTTTAAATAGTGAGAAACTATTAAATGTTGGTGTTCAGAGAGATTTAGGTGTCCTTGTACAGGTAACACAGAGAGTTAGCATGCAGGTACAGCAAGCAATTAAGAAGGCAAATGGCATGTTGGCCTTTATTGCAAGGGGGTTGAAGTCTTGCTATAATTGTACAGGGCTTTGGCGAGATCACATGTGGCGTACTGTGCACAGTTTTGGTCTGCTTATCTGAGGAAGGCTATACTTGCCTTAGAGGCAGTGCAATGAAGGTTCACTAGATTGATTCCTGGGATGAGAGAGTTCTATGAGAAGAGATTGAATAGATTGGGCCTATATTCTATGGAGTTTAGAAGAATTAGAGTTGATCTCATTCAAACATATAAGATTTTGAGGGGGATTGACAGGGTGGATGCTGAGAGATTGTTTCCCCTGGCTGGAGAGTCTAGAACTAGGCGACATAGTCTCAGGTTGAGGGGTTGGCCATTTAAGACATGAGATGAGCAGGAATTTCTTCACTCAGAGGGTTATGAATCTTTGGAATTCTCTACCCTTGAGGGCTGTGGATTCTGAATTGTTGAATATACTCATGGCTGAGATGAATAGATTTTTGTCCGCTAGATGAATCAGAGATTATGGAGATCGGGCGGGAAAGTGGAGTTGAGCTCGATGATCAGCCATCATCATCATTATAGGCAGTCCCACGGAATCGAGGAAGACTTGCTTCCACTCTTAAAATGAGTCCTTAGGAGGCCGAACAGTAAAATATGAGAGCCACAGTCCCTGTCACAGGTGGGACAGATGGTCGTTGAGGGTAAGGAAGGGTGGGACTGGTTTGCCGCACGCTCTTTCCACTGCCTGCGCTTGATTTCTGCATGCTCTCGGCGATGAGACTCGAGGTGCTTGGTGCCCTCCTGGATGCACTTCCTCCACTTAGGGTGGTCTTTGACCAGGGATTCCCAGGTGTTGGTGGGGATGTTGCACTTTATCAGGGAGGCTTTCCTTGTAACGTTTTCTCTGCCCACATTTGGCTCGTTTGCCGTGAAGGAGTTCCGTGTAGAACGCTTGCTTTGGGAGTCTAGTGTCTGCCATGCGGACAACGTGGCCTGCCCAGCGGAGCTGATCAAATGTGGTCAGTGCTTCAATGCTGGGGATGTTGGCCTGGTCGAGGACGCTAATGTTGGTGCCTCTGTCCTCCCATGGGATTTGTAGGATCTTGCAGAGACATTGTTGGTGGTATTTCTCCAGCGACTTGAGGTGTCTACTGTACATGGTCCATGTCTCTGAGCCATACAGGAGGGCGGATATTACTACAGCATTGTAGACCTTGAGCTTGGTGGCAGATTTGAGGGCCTGGTCTTCGAACACTCTTTTCCTCAGGCGGCTGAAGGCTGCACTGGAGGCAGTGTTGAATCTCGTCATCAATGTCTGCCCTTGTTGATAAGAGGCTCCCGAGGTATGGGAATGGTCCACGTTGTCCAGGGCCGCACCGTGGATCTTGATGACTGGGGAGCAGTGTTGTGCGCCGAGGATAGGCTGGTGGAGGACCTTTGTCTTACGAATGTTTAGCGTAAGGCCTATGCTTTCGTACACCTCAGGAAGTATGTCGACTATGTCCTGGAGTTCAGCCACTGTATGTGCGCAGACTCAGGCGTCGTCCACATACTGTAACTCGATGACAGAGGTTGGGGTGGTCTTGGACCTGGCCTGGAGACGGTGAAGGTTGAACAGGATCCCACTGGTTCTGTAATTTAGTTCCACTCCAGCGGGGAGCTTGTTGACTGTGAGATGGAGCATGGCAATGAGGAAGATTGAGAAGAGGGTTGGGGCGATGACGCAGCCCTGTTTGACCCCGGTCCGGACGTGGATTGGGTCTATAATGGTTCCGTTGGTAAGGATCACGGCCTGCATGTCGTCGTGGAGCAGGTGGAGAATGTTGACGGATGTTGACGAACTCGATGATCAGCCATGAGCTTATTGAATGGCAGAGAGGCTCAAGGGTCCGTATGGCCTACTCCTGCTATTATTTTTTATATTCTTATGTGGCATTACTCAGCAAATGGTCTAGTATGCTAACCTGGAAATCTTGGTGGTGATAACACTAGGTGCAACAAAGTGAAAATGTGTTCTCTTTCTTAGCAATATCATCTTAATGAATATAAATATTGGTAATTCATTAATGTAATGGATACGAAACAAAACTATTACACCATTCATCATCATAGGCAGTCCTTTGGAATTGAGGAAGACTTGCTTCCACTCCCAAAGTGAGTTCTTTGATGGCTGAACAGTCTGTAATGAGAGCCACAGACCCTGTTGCAGGTGGGACAGGTTTCGTCGAGGGGTGGGTGGGGCTGGTTTGCCGCGCGCTCCTTCCGCTTCCTGCGCTTGACCTCTTCATTTTTTTTTCCAAAAATATACTTTGTTGATATAACATTTTCACAATACACTGGAAAATAGCTCAGTACCTTGCGATCAGCAATTCCATACAATTCGTTTGGATGCTAACAGCAGTTCCATACAATGCACTAGCGTGCATTTCATTTCAAGGTACAGTTTAGTGCAATCCGTAAATCACTTTACATGTAGTACTGTGCAAATAAGGGTATTACATGGAGCAGATGAGAACAGGTGTACATTAGATTCCAGAATAATTTCAATGCCGATCACGAATCACGTTACATGTAGCACTATGCAGATGAAAGCAGTACACGGAATGGATGAGAATACATTTACATTTCTTTACAAGTTACTAAACAGTGCAGAATCTTTCATTATACATGGCACAACACAGGTGCTTTTCAGTACATGGTGTTCTATGTATACAAGCAGATTAACAAGTACAGCCCGAGGGGGTTCTGATTCCATCCCCTGGGTTTACCGTGGCAGAAGGGCCTTAAACTGTGGCTCTTCCCCATCGTGCCTTTGCAGCAACTGTACCAATCTGTAGTGCGTCCCTCAGCACGTACTCCTGGACCTGGGATTGCGCCAGTCTGCAACACTTGGCCGTGGACATCTCCTTGCTCTGGAAGACCAGCAAATTTCGGCTTGACCTCTTAATTTTTTTTTGATTTCAAAATATACTTTATTCATATAAAAAATTTGCACAATGCATTGGAAGACAGTTCAGTACATTTGGATGCGATCAACAATTCCATGCAATACATTTGGATGCTGACGGCAGTTCCGTTCAATTCATTTGCTTGCTTTACATTTCGAGGTACATTTCAGTACAATCCAGGATACATTGCAATACAGTCATCAAATTAGTTTACTATACGGTACACGGAATGGATGAGGGTACAGTTACATTTATTTGCAACATACATTACTAAACAGAACTTGCATTATACATGGCACTACATAGGTTTTTTCAGATCACGGTGCTCTATGTATGCAGAAAGTTTACAAGTACAGCCCGAGGGGAGTTTTATACTGATTCCATCCCCTGGGTTTACCGTGGCGGAAGGGCTTTAAACTGTGGCTCTTCCCCACCGTGCCTTTGCGGCGACTGCACCAATTTTTATTGCGTCCCTCAGCACGTACTCCTGGACCTTGGATTGCGCCAGTCTGCAACACGCAGACGTGGACATTTTCTTGCTCTGGAAGACCAGCAAGTTTCGGGAAGACCAAAGTGCGTCTTTCACCGAGTTGATGGCCCTCCAGCAGCAGATGATGTCTGTCTCGGTGTGTGTCTCTGGGAACAGCCCGTAGAGCACAGAGTCCTGTGTTACAGAGCTACTTGGGATGAACCTCGACAGCAACCACTGCATCTCTATCCAGACCTGCCTTGCAAAGGAGCAATTCCAAAGGAGATGGATGACTGTCTCGTCCGCACCACAGCCAACTCGGGGGCAGAGTGCCATGTCTCTGAAATCTCAGCTGTGCATGAAGGATCTGACGGGTAGGGCCCTTCTCACCGCCAACCAAGCTACGTCTTGGTGCTTGTGTGAAAGCTCTGGCAATGAGACATTCTGCCAGACGAGTTTGACAGTCTGCTCGGGGAACCACCCGACAGGGTCCACCCTCTCCTTCTTTCGTAGGGCGTCCAGGACCTTACGTGCCAACCACTGCTTTATGGCCTTGTGGTCAAAGGTTTTTTTTCTGAAAAACTTTTCCACGAAGGACAGGTGGACAGGCATGGTGCAACTGGTGGGGGCGTTTCGCGGCAGCGTGGCCAGACCCATCCTTCGCAACACCGGGGACAGGTAGAACCTCAGCACGTAGCGACACTTGGTGTTTGCGTACCGGGAGTCAGCGTACAGCTTGATGCAGCCGCACACAAAGGTGGCCATCAGGATGAGGGCCACGTTCGGAACATTCTTTCCTCCACTGTCCAGAGATTTGTACATCGTGTCTCTGCAGACACGGTCCATTTTGGACCTCCAGACAAAGTGGAAGACGGCCCGGGTGACTGCCGCAGCACAGGAGCGTGAGATGGGCCAGACCTGCGCCACATACAACAACACCGAGAGCACCTCACTCCTGATGACCAGGTTCTTTCTTGCGATAGAGAGGGAGCGCAGCTTCCAACATCCCAATTTTTGTTTCACTTTGGCAGTACGCTCTTCCCAGTTTTTGGCGCACGCCCCATCCGCTCCGAACCATATTCCCAACACCTTCAGGTAATCTGTCTTAACGGTGAAGGGAATAAAGGATCGGTCAGCCCAGTTGCCAAAGAACATGGCCTCGCTTTTGCTGCGATTGACCTTCGCTCCCGAGGCCAGTTCAAATGGGTCGCAGATTGTGAGCAATCTGCGGACCGACTGCGGATCCGAATGAAAAGATGGTGACATCGTCCATGTACAGGGAGGTCTTGACCTGAGCACCTCCGCTGCCTGGGATCGTCACCCCTCTAATGCTCGCATCCTTCCTGATGGACTCGGCAAAGGACTCGATACAGCACACAAACAAGACAGAGCAGAGGGGACAGCCTTGCCTGACTCCAGACCTGATCAGAAAGCTTTCAGTTCCCCACCTGTTGATTAGAACTGTGTTAATCCACACTAGTCTGAAAATGCATGATCTCCAAAGCTAAGCAGAGTCAGGCCTGGTTCGTACTTGAATGGGAGACCGCCACAGGTGCAGTAGGCTTGACCTAGTCACACTCTTTGTGTTGAAACTCGAAGAGCTCAACACCCTCCTGGATGCACTTTCTCCACCTCGGGTGGTTGTCAGCCAGGGTCTCCCAGGTGTCAGTGGTGATGTTGCACTTTACCAGGGAGGCTTTGAGGGTATCCTTATAATGTTTCCACTGCCCACCTTTGGCATGAAGGAGATCTGCATAAAGCATTTGCTTAGAGAGTCTCGTAGCCATTAAAAAATCAGTGTCAATATTCTGATAAATTGGTTACAATCGTCCTCCTCTTTTAAATGCCCACTCACATGCCCATAATACGGGCCAACGTGTCGATGACGTTCGGAGCGCACCCCCAATGCGGCATGATGTTCGCATTGGCTTGTGGGAGTTGTAGTCATACCCTCGCTGATTTGTGCGTGATGCGGCGGAATCTGTGCATTATGTCCACTACAATCTCCAACATGCCCTTGTGCAGGCCCGACCGGAAACGACGCAGCGCCCTGTCGCTCTGCGATCAGCCTTCTCCCCATGCGCCATATTTGTTTGAGAGAGAGGAAAAAATGACAGGACGAGCGGCTGGACTGGGATCGTCCTGAAAAGAAACAAACAGAATGAGAATTTAGGAAGCCGTCTTTCCGGAATATGAAAGGGACAACGTAAAATTTTTGATTCTGTCAGTATTTAAAGTATTGACTGTGAACCGTCTGTTTTCAAGGATATTTCTTTTCAATCTTCTTCAACTTACGGTGGGAACAAGTTTGTGCTCAGCCGTCGGCTCTGCCTGCAGATGAGACAATTCGCACATTTTTGAACTTAACGACGAGTCTCCGCTTCTCCCCGCGGGCGTCTCGCCTTTTCCTCGCCCGGCTTTTCAGAGACCGTCGACGTGCAAAAGAAAATTAAAATTTTCTTGCCTTTTACTGTGAGCTAAACTGCCAAATTCAGTAAGGTTCGAAGACAAAACTCGTGTGGTGGTTCCGAATTTCTATTTGTTTATTTTTCTTTCTTTTCTGGATTCAATTCCGCCCCGTTTTGAAGGAGTTGGGAGACTGAGCGGTGAGATCTGCGGATAACACTGGGAGTAGTTGCCTAATTGATAGACGGATACAATTAAAGATGTCAAGCTGTATACCGGCGGACATGGTAAGGCACATTATTGCACAGCTTATATATTCCTCTACTGTCAGTCTCTCGGCTAGTTTAGGAACCGAATCTTTACATCCCACCCCCTCAATAGTGGTGACAAACGCAGTTGCTAAATGGTAGTCGCAAAGGTGACCAGTAAATGTCTCCGTAACAAAGTGGGAGCATGAGAAAGATTTAACAGAACTTTACAAAAAGGAAACTCTATTTGCAGCTCCAGTTGTAACCACTGTTATATTTCAACTGGCAAAATAGCTAATTTAATCAAAGTTCACTATACATTTATTTTAAAGGGATATGTTTATCAAGGAAAGCTATTTCAAAGACTCCCGCGACCGATCATAATGGAACTGGAGACTAAACTAACAGTAACCAGGGAGGCACGAGGTTACAGTTATGTGCTTGTTGAAAATTGTATTCGTTATTGTGTTTTTGACGGTGTGGAATAATAGTGGGGTTTTGATGCGTGTTTTCCCGAAATTCATTGTACATTACGAATGCATTAATAGGTTTTATGTACGTATGGTATCGGAGTGGCTCTTGTTATGTATGTTTGGTTAAGTCGGTATTGAAGTAAAATGTAACAGAACCGGTTTACTTGTGCTCCTTACCTTTGATCCATAAGTTCAGTGTCTTTTTTTCAACCATAAAAATGTGAACAGCATATGTATATATCTACTTGCACCATATGAACATTGCAGTTGTTCCTACAATAAGAATGATCCACTGGTTAAAAGATTAAAATTATAAAATGTGGATTTCATTTCATGCTGAAGCAATATTCTGGTCACTGGTTGGTCCCCGTTCTTCAATGATTGGCAGTGCTCGGGAGAAACAAATAATTGCCGAGAGTGTAATTTCTGAATAATATCCGTAGCTGCAGACAAGAACCAGACTCCATTAGCTTCATTTGATGTTTGGTTTCAAGGAGTGAAATAAGGATATAAAACTATAAACTTCAGTATACCTTAATGTAACCACACGTATTCTAGGTGATGGCAATACATAGCCATTATTTTTAATTTGGTATATTTATTCCATTAACTTTGTTAACTTTGTTAACTCGTGACTTCTTCCCAAGCCTCTTTGGTGTATAGTATTTTTCATGGCTATTTAATCTATCAAATCTATCAATGTGCCATTAATCCATAGCGACGCACTATTAGAACATAACAAGAAATAGCAGGAGTAGGCTAGCTACCTGGCCCCTCAAGCTTGCTCTGCCATTTAATAAGATCATGGCTGATCTGATCAGGGACTCTGCTCCACTTCCCTGCCCTCTCCCCATAACCCTTTATTCCCTTAACGCTCAAAAATATGTATCTCCGCCTTTAAATGTATTCAATGACCCAGCCTCCACAGCTGTCTGGGGCAGAGAATTCCATAGATTTACAACCCTCTGAGAGAAGAAATTCCGCCTCATCAGTTTTAAATGGGTGGCCCCTTATTCTAAGATCGTGCCCTCTAGTTCTAGTCTCCCCCATCAGTGGAAATATCCTCGCTGCATCCACCTTGTCGAGCACCCTCATTATCTTGTATGTTTCGATCACCTCTCATTCTTCTTAACTCCAATGAGTATAGGCCCAACCTACTCAACCTATCTTCATAAGTCAACTCCCTCATCTCTGGAATCAACCTAGTGAACCTTCTCTGAACAGCCTCCAATGCCAGTATATCCTTCCTTTTAAATACGGAGACCAAAACTGCACGCAGTACTCAAGGTGTGGCCTCACCAAGAGTTGTAGCAAGACTTCTCTGCTTTTATACTCTATCTCCCTTGCAATAAAGGCCAACATTCCATTTGCCTTCCTGATTACTTGCTGTACTGCATACTAAATTTTTGTGTTCATGCACAAAGGCCCATAGATCCCTTGTACTGCAGCACTTTGCAATTTTTCTTCATTTAAATTATAACTTGCTTTTCTATTTTTTCTGCCAAAGTGGATAACCTCACATTTTCCCACATTATACTCCATCTGCCAAATTTTTGCCACTCACTTAGCCTGTCTATATCCCTTTGCAGATTTTTTGTGTCCTTCTCACAATTTGCTTCCCACCCATCTTTGTATCATCAGCAAACTTGGCTAAATTACACTGTCCCTTCATCCAAGTCATTAATATAGATTGTAAATAGTTGAGGACCCAGCACCGATCCCTGCGGCACCCCACTAATTACTGTTTGCCAACCGGAAAATGATCCGTTTATCCCGACTCTCTAACAGAAAACAGTTAGCCAATCTTCTATCCATGCTAATATATTACCCCCAACCTCGTGAGCTTTTATTTTTTGCAGTAACCTTTTATGTACCTTATTGAATGCCTTCTGGAAATCCAAATACACCACATCCATTGGTTCCCCCTTATCCACCCTGCTCGTTACATCCTCAAAGTACTCCAGCAAATTTGTCAAACATGATTTCCCTTTCATAAAACCATGCTGACTCTACTTGATTGAATGATGCTTTTCCAAATGTCCCACTACTGCTTCCTTAATAACGATCCAGCATTTTCCGAACGACAGATGTTAGGCTAACCTGCTTTTTGTCCGCCTCTCTTTTTTTTAAAATAGGGGTGTTACATTTGCAGTTTTCCAATCCGCTGCGACCGCCCCAGAATCCAGGGAATTTTGGTAGATTACAACGAATGCATCCACTAACACTGCAGCCACTTTTAAGACCCTAGGATGTAAGCCATCAGGTCCAGGGGACTTGTCCACCTTTCGCCCCATTATTTTACTGAGTGCTACTTCATTAGTGATTGTATTTAGTTCCTCCCTCCCTATTATCCACTATTGGGATGTTTTTAGTGTCTTCTACCATGATACAAAATATTTGTTCAACGTCTGTGCCATTTCCCTGTTCTCTATTATTAATTCCTCAGTCTCAATCCTCTAGGGGACCAACATTTACTTTAGCCACTCTTTTCCTTTTAATGCACCTGTAGAAACTCTTACTATCTGTTTTTATATTTCGTGCTAGTTTACTTCATAATCTGTCTTCCCTCTCTTTCATTTTTTTAGTCGTTCTTCACTGGCTTTTAAAAATTTCCCAATCCTCTGGTCTCCCACATTGTATGCCCTTGTTTTCAATTTGATACCAGCCTTTATTTCCTTAGTTAGCCATGGATGGATGGTTAGCCCTTCGCTTAGTCTTTCCTTCTCATTGGGATATATATTTGTTGCGAGTTATGAAATATCTCCTCAGGAATGAATGCCAAGTAAAAAATCACAATTATACATGTTTCGCAATGTTCATATTTATTGGAATTCCAATAGAAATAGCAACAGGGAAGTAACCTTTAAATTCTTGACAAGTTACTTATGAGTAGTGTGGATAGGGAAAGATCTAGTGAGCAGTGCAGATAAGGGAAGGTGTCTTATGGAAGAAACACAAGCAAAGTAGTAATTTGGCAAAGGATTGCTGTCTTCATGAAGAAGTGCTGGAACCTCTTTGGTAAGGACAAGAAACATATTCCATGTAATGTTGCATGTAATTTGTGCTGAGTTGTGATTGATTAACTCCTGGCACTGTAAGTTAAGCCTTTACTTGTGCTTACAATTTTTCACAAGGACTGTGCCTTTAAGTAACTGGAAACTCCAAATGCGAGAACAACCCATTGCAAGACTTGTAGGGTATTTTCATTGATTATATAAGTGACTAAGTTATGCGTTATCTTAGTATGGAGGCATTTCATGGTTTAGTCATTCTCATTACAAGTAGTTTGACTGTTTACTGCTGACAGTTTGTGGCATTCATAAGCGAAAGTGGCTAATGAAAGTGTTACATTTTTGAAGAGACTACATACAATTTGTAAATGGATATAAGAAGCAATCACGTGTGTTACATTTATATTTCCTGTAGAAAAAAATTTGCATTTAAATAGTGCCTTTCACAATGAAGTACTTTTTGAAAGTCATTGTTGTAATGTAGGAAACGCGGCAGCCAACTTACACACAGCAAATCTCGCAAACAGAAATGAGATAATGATACAGTAAGAAAGACTTGCATTTAAATAGCACCTTTCACGACCTCAGGACATCATAGAGCATTTTACAGCCAATGATATACTTGTGAAGTGTATTCAATGTTGTAACGTAGGAAGCACAGCAGCCAATTGCGCACAGCAAGCTCCCAAAAGCAGCAATGTGATAATGACCAGATAATTTTTTTTTTAAATTGTTGAATGCAGGGTAAATATTGGCCAGGACACTGGGAATAACTCCCCTGCTCTTCCTTGAAATAGTGCCATAGGATCTTTTTTGTTCACCTGAAAGAGCAGATAGAACTTTGGTCTAAGGTCTCATCTGAAAGTTAGCACCTCCGATGGAGCAAGTGCACTGAAGTGTGAGCCTGAATTATGTTCTCAAGTCTCTGTAGTGAGACTTGAACTTATGACTTTCTGACTCAGACGAGAATGCTCCCACCGTTTCAAGGCTGGCATCCAGTATTTTTACAATACTTGTCTGCTGCACTCCTGGATGCAGAAACTGCCCTCTTTTCGTCACAGTAGCCAGATACATGTTAAAATCACTGCAGATTTTTTAAGTTACTGTTTGTAGCCAATTCCCAAGGGACATGTCACCAGAAAAAATCAATTCTGTTTCAGTGATGTAGGAAAGAACTTTTAAATCCGGAATTGAACTGTAAAGGTAGTGCATTATGAAAATGCACTTTGTACATGAGTTTTGAGACTTAAATATGGGGTTGGAAGAAGCAATTATTTTCAATATGCAAATTTATTACTCATGGGTATAGTATTTCAAAACCTTGTTGATTTACTCGTATATTTTACTGTCTTTTATCTTTACCGTCTCCACCACTGCCTCAGTTCATCTGCTGTTGCAATCCTCATCCATGCCTTTGTTACCTCTAGACTACTCCAACGCACACCTAGCTGGCCTCCCACATTCTACCCTACGTAAACTTGAGGTCATCCAAAACTCGGCCGCCCTTGTCATAACTTGCACCAAATCCTGCTCACCCATCACCCCTGTGCTCGCTGACCTACATTGGCTCCTGGTTAAGCAGTGCTTTGATAACTGCTCAACCATTGGTGGCCATGCTTTCAGCTGCCTGGGCCATAAGCTCTGGAACTCTTTCCCCCCCCCCCCCCCCCCCAAACCTCTCTGTCTCTCTACTTCGCTTTCCTCCTTTTAAGATGCTTTTACCTCTTTGACCAAGCTTTTGGTCATGGGCTGTAATTGCTTTTTATGTGGCTTTTTGTCACATTTATTTGTTTTGTCTTGTAGCATTCCTGTGAAGCACCTTGGGATGTTTTACAAGAGAGAAAGACAAGTTTGTCAATGGCAAAATGTATTTCAAGGCAACAGAGAACTTGGTGCGAATTGGAACATTGTTCTAACTTTAGGGGTTGAGGTTGAATGCAGCGTGTGTGAAAGAGATTCATGCATGGGCTGGAAATTTAGTTCCCGGCGATAATTGTATTTTTTCCTCAAAATTACCGTTATCGCAACGCTATCGCTATGAGGCCGTAAATTCAAGGTTTAATTTGCGCAGCAGTAAAAATCGGCGTTGCACAAGGATTCGCGGTGCAAACCGTGGATCCTTGCCAACTTTAGTCCGAGGCCGATACCGCTGTGAATTGGGCCCAGGGAGGATGGAAAAACACCTGAAAATAAATTGGGGGGGAAAAAAAGAGAAAAGAATTCACAAAACATTTACAAGACACTTATCTAGTGAATCACTGCAAAAGAATTAAAAAAATAAAAACTTAAACTTACCTTTTTTGCAGGTTTTCATACTTACCGCTGATCCAAGGGCTGCAACGCAGCTTTTTCCTTGGTGTTTTTTTTCGTCCTAAATACAGGTGCGCTCAGCCAAATTTTTGGCAAAAGTGATATTTGAGTCTTGCACAGCGGTGCTCCTCTCCAGCAGTATTTGAAAAACGCCACCGCAAAACTTCTCCAAATTTTCTGCTGACTGGGTTTTCGCCAAAAAAGGTGAAATAGCACCAAAAACTCGTCGCAAAATCGCCGAATTTCTAGCCCAAAGTCTTTTTATGATGTCTGTGAAGACCCAGTCTTAATTAAAATTGTAATTTTAGTCGACATTTGTTGTTTACTTAGCTGATTCTAATATTGTCTCCAGGCCAGTCCTATTGGTTGTTCTTTGGGGCCCCCCATTATAGCGTTAGTAATTGGAGGACTTTCTGGTCCGAGGATGAGGCTTAGCTGGTATTACTCACACAGAGCTGAAGAATAATTCAATACTAAATCAAAATCTTTAAGTTTTGTTATAAAAGTGAGGGAGAGGAGAAAAAGGAAGATGTTAACCTGAAAGAACTCTTGTTCCAAAAAATAGTCTCAATGTTTTTCAAATACTCATTTTTTGGATGCTGCCTTATGTCCCACTTGTCCAGTTTGAAAAGCAGTAACAGGGTTAATTTAAATAGGTGGGCTGCAGTTAGTTTAGTTTAATTTGTTACTGTTCTGTACATTTCCAGTAATCTGCACTATCCTATGGAGCTGCTTATTGTCAGCTGAGTGCCTGTCTGAGACCTGAAATGGCAACTTTTCGAGAGGGTAAAATTTAAATTAATTTAAGTTATCCGGTCTTTTAAACAATTGTTCACTTAACTAGATGGGGAAGGGGGAAAAAATGCAAGGATTTACTCCCTTGCTTACTTGCGTTTGTCAATCAAATGTTTGGTATGATTGCATTGTGGTGGACACAATTCAATGATCATTTGAATTAATCAGTTTTTAGCATTTTTTTGAGCAAATATATATTACTTGCCCAGCCAATGAATAATAGTACATTCAAATGTTTGGTTCTCTAACAACTGACAGCATACTCACAGAACAGGGTTAAACGGAAAAGGGATTGTGGGAATTGAATTTGTTCGAAGTGTGTGCCTGCATAAGATGATTAGCTGATTGCTTTTAATCGTAAAGTAGTGTTAATCAGTTTTTAAAGATTGGAAATATTGTCATGCATCTCATCCTATTTGTGCTTCCATTATTTTTCTACAAATGCTAACAATGCATGAGATGGCTTAAATTTCAGTGTCTTCTATATAATATTTAACAAACGTATTATTTATCTAAAACTTACATGGGTGACATAGTAAAGCAACATATTAATGTCCCTGATCTTGGTTTTGCCATTGGGGGAATTATTTGTCACTTTGAGCTCCGTACAAGGAGACTGAACTTGTAATACAAGCAATGTTCAATTGCAGTACCAAGGAAGAGCGATAATGTTTGAATTGCTGACCTTTAGTGAGATATTCAGCCGAACCTCTGTCTCTCTGTTAAGGTGGCTATTAAAGTTACCATGGCCTTATTGAAGAGCAAGGAGTTTTCCTAGTATACAGACCAACATTCCTCCCTCAACTATTTGCAATACAAGTGGGTTGGACCAGATTTCTGATTGGTCTCCTTGGAGGACACGACACACCCAGCAGTTTGTCTGGAATGACGAAGGGTCACCTATCTGAAATGTTGACTCTGGTTTTCTCTCCACAGATGCTGCCTGACCTGCTGAGATTTCCAGCATTTCTGTTTTTATTTCAGGTTCCAGCATCTGCAGTACTTTGCTTTTGTATACAGTATGTGTAATTTGATCTTGTCTGCGGTAGACTAATTCAAGTTCTCTGCAATGTGTAATTTGATCCAGTCATTGTCAAACAGGCAGATAACAGAGTTCAGAGAAAGAAAGACTTGCATTTATATAGCGCCTTTCACGACCACTGGACGTCTCAAAGTGATTCACAGCCAATGAAGTACTTTTTGGAGTGTAGTCACTGTTGTAATGCAGCAAGCAAGGCAGGCAGGCTCCACAACATGCTTCGACAGGTCCCACTTCCGGTTTCCACTCCAATCGGCATTCCGATACATGGGTGACCAAGCGAGTATGTATTCACAGTCCCAAAACAGTTTTCAAGCTCGCTAAGCGAGGGCACACGCGCAGAAGGATGGAGAAGAACTTGCAAATAATCACTCGGGCCAAAATCACTAAAAACAGATAATGGGATCGTGCTGTGCACAAAATAGGTGCTATGTTTTCCTGCATAAGTCACTAGTTCAGAATTATTGCATTGTTTGTGAAGCCCTTTAAAATGTTTTGGGAAGATACAAATGCATATTTTTTGGGTTACAGCCTTGATTATATTTTGAAGTGCTTTTATAATGCAAACAGTTTTCTGCCCTTTCACTGTTTCTGCCTACTTGGCAATTTTTCTTTACTACTAATATTCAATCAAGGTGTTTTTGTAATTTTTAAACTAGGTTCTGTAATTTTTAAACTAGATTCTTACAGTGAACAGGGTTTCACTGGGAAATGAAACGGTTGGTTCTATCTCTTGATAGGAAAAGGTGTTTGAGGAAAACAGTTTTAAAAATGTATTCCTGGGATGTGGGCATCGCTAGCAAGATTAGCATTTATTGCCCATCCCTAATTACCGTTGAAAAGGTGGTGGTGAGCCACCTTCTTGAACTGCTTGCAGTCCATGTGGTGAAAGTCCTCCCACAGTGCTGTGAGGAGGGAGTTCCAAAATTTTGACCCAGCGTCGATGAAAGAACGGCAATATATTTCCATGTCAGGATGGTGTGTGACTTGAAGGGGAACTTGTGGTGTTCTCATGCACCTGTTGCCCTTGTCCTTCTAGGTGATAGATGTCATGGGTTTGGGAGGTGCTGTCGAAGAAGCCTTGGCAAGTTGCTGCAGTGTATCTTGTAAATGGCAGACAAGGTGTAACAGTGGGGGAGGGAGTGAATGTTAAAGGTGGTGCATGGGCCAATCAAATGGGCTGCTATGTCCTGGGTGGTGTCAAGCTTCTTGCGTGTTGGAGCTGCAATCATCCAGGCAAGTGGAGAATATTCTATCACACTCCTGACTTGTGCCTTGTAGATGGTGGAAAGGCTTTGGGGAGTCAAGAAGTGAGACACTCACTGCAGAATAACCAGCCTCTGGCCTGCTCTTGTTGCCACAGTATTTATGTGGCTGGTCCAGTTAAGTTTCTGGTCAGTGGTGACCCCCAGGATGTTTATGGTGGGGGATTTGGCGATGATAATGCCATTGAATGTCAAGGGACGATGGTTAAACTCTCTCTTGTTGGAAATTATGATTGCCTGGCTCTTGTACGGCGCAAATGTTACTTGCCACTTACCAGCCCAAGCCTGTGAACACCTATTATAGATGTACAACTAGTGTAAGCTTTTTGTTCAGTTGCAGCACCATGATTTTAGTGTTGGCTTTAATATCAGTGCTGTGTAAATATATAACCTTGAAGCCCTTTGATATAATTTCTCAAGGTACGGAACTTCTGTTTACATACATTCATGCACTTTTTCATATTGTTTGAGACTCCAGTTAACTTCCACTTCATCTCTCATTCCCCCCTCCCCCCCCAAAAAAAGGCACACTATTAAGTGTCTTGAAATATTTTACACTTGTGCATATTTTTCCTTTCTCGCTGCTTCCTCTTTCAGACAGGCAGTCTCCTTTGCCAATACCTTGTTTGATTCTTTCACAAACAATTTGCACTTGCATAGTTCATTTTAATATAGCAAAAGGAGAGGGCTTGGCACGGAGTTAGGTTTGCTCAGAGAGGTTTTTAATCGGAGAGGAGAAACCACGTTAAAGTGCATGGCTGTGATAGTTGAAGGCTGTGCCATTGATCGTGGAACGGAAGGAGGCAGGATACGCAGTAGGCCAGTGTTGGAAGAGTGGAGAGTATGAAATGGGGCTGGAAGAGGTTGTAGGTTTGGGGTAGAGCTCAGCCATGGAGGAATTTGTTTTGGTGTCATAGCTTTGAGAGAGCTGGAGCTGGTGGAGGTCAGCGCAGACAGCGTTGATGAGTGAATGGAATTTATTTAGCCAGTTTCCAATATTATGGCTTACTGATCTTAATCAATGTGTTGCTCCCTCGAGTAACCGACGTAAGCCTTGTAATGCATTCCCAAAAATCTGTCGGTATGGTTTAAAGGAATTACTGAAACTGAAGCTAGCTTGACTCCACTGTTAGTAGTTATAGCAAGAATGATGTACATGATATTTTTTGTTAATAAAGCAGCTTAATTGAATTTTAATTTTTAAAAGCAAGGCTATAGATTGTGAACTTCAATCCATGTTATCTTGTGATCCTGTCAGTTTTTGCTTCTACTGAACTGCTGTGCCTATCTATGATTAAGAACTGACCCAGCTCATCCAGAAAAGGTGTTTCTCACCAAAGGCTCAGTCAATTTTGCAGACCATGCCTCCCACCCTCAGGGGCGGAGGTTGAATTGCTTCCAACTTCTCATCATGCTCCCTCATAACTGGTCACTGGACTTTTAGCTTAGCACACACCTTTTCATTCATTCTTTCCTTCCACAGGGATCCAGCCAAAACTGAGGCACTATGGGCCAGTTTGAATCTTTTGCAGCAAGACATATTGGACCATCAATACGAGTGAAAAGTTTTGAGCTTGTGATTTTGTGTTTTCAGAACAATTCAGTTTACTAAATGAGTAAGGGAATAGAAATTGAACACACTTATTTATTTTGTGTATTACACAAATTAAACTGCAACTATTTTAGCTGCAACTTGTTGAGGTATCATACTTCTGTGCCTGAATTGCACACATTACTATGTTTATAGATGAGTTGCACACAGTCATCTATATAATGTGCTGTTTATGAGCTTATTCTCGCAAAACAATTTGTTTCAGAAAAATCTCATTTGAATAGAGTTGGGAAGATTTAGTGTAAAATATTTCAGTGAATTCCTGTTGGTGAATAAAATATAGCAGATAGGTTATTAATTTAATGCGTACTGACTGTACTTTGCTTTTATAGTATAAAAGCAGTGAAATGTTTTTGCAGCATTTTGTGTCTTTATAGGGTTACTCTGAAATTGGTGCAGATGTTAGTATTGAAATGCTTTAGCTTTGGAATCTTCAACTGTACTGCAGGTATTTTCTGACTTAAAAATTAAAGTGAACATTATTTGGCAAACTTAAATATGATTGGACGAGCATGGTTTCTGAATCCTGTCAATCATTTTATTTGTGCCAAAATTAAGCAATGGCTTCAGTTAAAAGTGGCCTTAATACAATTTATTTAAGGATCATGAGAGTCTCTTGAGTATTGCCAGGTTTACTGGTACAAATATCAGTTGGTAGGTAGGCCAAAGATGGGGAGCTCTGCAGAATCTTGCTTATCAGCTATTCAGTTAGGTAAGGTTGTTCAAGTTATAATCATTTTAGAAACATAGAAACATAGAAAATAGGTGCAGGAGTAGGCCATTCAGCCCTTCTAGCCTGCACCGCCATTCAATGAGTTCATGGCTGAACATGAAACTTCAGTACCCCCTTCCTGCTTTCTCGCCATAACCCTTGATCCACCGAGTAGTAAGGACTTCATCTAACTCCCTTTTGAATATATTTAGTGAATTGGCCTCAACTACTTTCTGTGGTAGAGAATTCCACAGGTTCACCACTCTCTGGGTGAAGAAGTTTCTCCTCATCTCGGTCCTAAATGGCTTACCCCTTATCCTCAGACTGTGACCCCTGGTTCTGGACTTCCCCAACATTGGGAACATTCTTTCTGCATCTAACCTGTCTAAACCCGTCAGAATTTTAAACGTTTCTATGAGATCCCCTCTCATTCTTCTGAACTCCAGTGAATACAAGCCCAGTTGATCCAATCTTTCTTGATAGGTCAGTCCCGCCATCCCGGGAATCAGTCTGGTGAACCTTCGCTGCACTCCCTCAATAGCAAGAATGTCCTTCCTCAAGTTAGGAGACCAAAACTGTACACAATACTCCAGGTGTGGCCTCACCAAGGCCCTGTACAACTGTATCAACACCTCCCTGCCCCTGTATTCAAATCCCCTCGCTATGAAGGCCAACATGCCATTTGCTTTCTTAACCGCCTGCTGTACCTGCATGCCAACCTTCTCATTGTTTTGTGGATGGGGATAGAATTACAAAAGCATTCTAATCTCTAACTGTGATAGTTGTCTTGAGCCGTGCAGCTCCAGCTGCTGGAAGATGGACAATCTGCTCCCAACTGCATTTGCACAATTTCAGCAGTGATGTCACATCCTTTTCACCTATGGCACTGATGCCAGCAGAGAGAGACGGGTAGTCGTCCTTGAATTTGAGTTGTGTAAGTTGCATAATGTTGATGCATGGCCTGCTCAGCAGTGAAGTTCTTTGATTAATAATATACAAGTTAAAAATATCACAATGCAACTGTTGATTGATAGCTGGAACTTTCCTACAAATATTTTAAAGGTTTTCAATTTAGAATTTGGTAGTTTCTGATTTATTGCTAGTTAGTTGTGGCTTGCTGAATTCAGTTTAAAAAAAAATCTATTATGTATTTGTCATGTTGAACAAGAAATTGACAAATCATTTTTTGATATTCATTCATGGGATGTGGGCGTCACTGGAAAGGCCAGCATTTATTGCCCATCTCTAATGGCCCGTGAGAAGGTGGTGGTGAGCTGCATTGTTGAACTGCTGCAGTCCATGCAGTGATCGGTGCAACATGGATTTAAAATGCATTTTAGTACAACTCTCTGCTGCATATTTTGAATAGTTTAATGCTCAGGTAAAACTTTATTGGTCGTCTTTACTGTCATCTGCTCATTATTTATAACCATGATTTTTTTCTGACTAGTAGGTTTATGACAAATCTATTTTCAACTAAATCTGATATTTACAAATGCTTTTACTTTGAAGGTGGCTCATGCTAGGGTACATTTCCATTTGTGCCAACACCTGCAGATAGTTTATCCAAGTAACCGTTCTTCATGTAGGAGCATAGATAGTGCATGTTAGTAGGCTACCTGACCATGGGAGACATCACAACTGAAATGATCTTGTAATCTTACAGCATTTCTAAGCTTCCACTGCTACCCATAATTAAACCTCGACTTCCTCATCTATGTAGCTCAGTATTGTACTATGCAGTGTATTTGATAGTATATGTTTGCTCCAGTTATATTATGTGAAAACTTGTTCTGTAACCATTGTTTTCTTGTCTGATTGGTTCATACCCATCCTATGGTGGTGAAATCTTATAAACTGGTCTGAGAAGCATATAAGAACATAAGAAATAGGAGCAGGAGTAGGCCATTTGGCTCCTCGAGCCTCCTCTGCCATTCAGTAAGATCCTGGCTGATCTGATCATGGACTCACTTCCCTGCCCGCTCCCCATAATCCTTTACTCCCTTATTGCTCAAAAATCTGTCTAGCTCCACCTAGAATATATTCAATGACCCAGCCTCCACAGCTCTCTGGGGCAGAGAATTCCATAGAGAACCCTCGGAAGAAATGTCTCCTCATCTCAGTTTTAAATGGGTGGCCCCTTAAGACTATGGGTTAAAATTTGGCCCTCGGTTAAAACAGCGCACTTGTCTGAGGTGCGCCGACTTTGTACTCCTAAAACGGCACCGAAAATGTAGCTCCGTATTCTCCCCACTCTGTGGACTGTTGTAAGCCTAGGCGTGGCTTGGCAAAAGCAGAGGGGGGCGGAGCCAGGTCCCTGCACTGAAAACAGTGCCGGGACCTCTGCACATGCGTGATTTTTAAGATACTCCCAAAAAATTAAGTTGCTCCAAAAAAAACGGAGCAACTCCTGGGCAAATTTGGGCCCTTATGTCCCTTAGTTTTAGTTTCCCCTATGAGTGAAAATATGCTCTTTGCATCCACCTTGTTGAGCCCCCTCATTATCTTATAAGTTTCAATAAGATCACCTCATTATTCTGAACTCCAATGTGTATAGACTCAACCTATCTTCATAAGTCAACCCTCTCATCTCTGGAATCACCCCTGTACAGTTGTAGCAGGACTTCTCTGCTTTTATGTTCCATCCCCCTTGCAATATTCCATTTGCCTTCCTGATTACTTGCTGTACCTGTATACTAACTTTTGTGTTTCATGCACAAGGACCCCCAGGTCCCTCTGTACTGCAGCATTTTACAATTTTTCTCCATTTAAATTATAATTTGCTTTTCTATTTGTTTTTCTGCTGAAGTGGATAACCTCACATTTTCCCACATTATACTCTATCTGCCAAATTTTTGCCCACTCACTTAGCCTGTCTTATATCCCTTTGCAGATTTTTTGTATTCTCCTCACAATTTGCTTTCTCACCCATCTTTGTATCATCAGCAAATTTGGCTACATTACACTCGGTCCCTTTATCCAAGTCATTAATATAGATTGTAAATAAATAGTTGAGAACCCAGTACCGATCCCTGCAGCACCCGGAAAATTACCCATTTATCCAGACTCTGTTTTCTGTTAGCCAATCCTCTATCCATGCTAATATATTGCCCCCAACCTGTGAGCTTTATATCTTGTGCAATAACCTCTTGTGACACCTTACCGAATGTCTTCTGGAAATCCAAATACACCACACCCACTGCTTTCCCCCTTATCCACCCTGCTCATTACCTCCTCAAAGAACTCCAGCAAATTGACCAATTAACTGTTTGCATCATTTCCAAAGCCATGTTGCTTTATGGCAGGAGAGACTGGATCGACTGGGCCTGTATTCATTGGAGTTTAGAAGGATGAGAGGGGATCTTCTAGAAATATATAAAATTCTGACGGGCCTGGACAGGTTAGATGCAGAAAGAATGTTCCCAATGTTGGGGAAGTCCAGAACAGGGGACATAGTCTAAGGATAAGGGTTAAGCCATTTAGGAGATGAGGAGAAACTTCTTCACTCAGAGTTGTTAACCTGTGGAATTCTCTACCGCAGAGTGTTGTTGATGTCAGTTCATTGGATATATTCAAGAGGGAGTTCGGTATGGCCCTTAACAGCTAAAGGAATCAAGGGGTATGGAGAGAAAGCAGGAAAGGGGTACTGAGGTGAATGATCAGCCATGATCTTATTGAATGGTGGTGCAGGCTCAAAGGACCGAATGGCCTACTCCTGTACCTATTTTCTATGTTTCTATGAAATCTGATTGATCTGTAGGAATTCAGCAGGAATGCAAACATACTGAACTTTTTTACACAGTAATGATGCTAATTCTTCTGATTCACCTAAGTGCATTATGGTAGTGTAGTGGTTATGGGCTCAAAATTGGCCAGGAGTGGCTCCGTTTTGTTTGGAGCAACTTAGAGTATCTTAAAAATCCACATTTTGCACATTCAATTTGTGCCAGTGTGTGAGTGAGTGAGTTAGGATTTTTTTAGTTTTTTTTTCAAAAGGGGGCGTTACCAGCCACCTATGCCTGTTTCGGCTATTTAGGCCACTTTGGCCAGCTAATAGTTTCTCCAAACTAACTTAGGCCAGTTTTGTGGCCGCACGGGAAACCCTTGCGGAGAGTTAAGAAATCAGCGCAGGTAGGTACATCGGAGGCCAGCCGAACTTAATGACTTGACTAAAGAATGTGAATAGGATCAAACAGCTATACAGGACATCATATGATAAACTTCGCAGAGTCAATTTACTATATAACAGAAGCATTCATGGAAGCTTAAACTACAAAAATAAGTTTAAAAAAAAAAAAAATTTGAATTAAATTGCCCTAATCTCTCAACTAATTTAAACAACTATTTGTTTGCAATGATTATACTGGGCCAAAATTGAGCCCATATTATCTAAATAAAGTCTACTTCAATAAATAAGATATTCTGTGTTCCTCATCACTTATGTTCTTCTTTCACAATAGTACCAGGTAAATAGGCTTGACAAATGGTCACCACTATTCACAAGAGACAAAACATATTTACATTTTTTCGAAATATCCAAATAAAAAATAGAAGTCCGCCCTACCCTACCTTCATCTTCAGGGAAGGCAGCGGGCCAGCCTGTGCGGTGGGCCATTTGGCCTGGGATAGGGGTGGGATGCACCAGCAGCTGGTATGATGATGATGATCGGGTCCCATGCTGCAGCATGCACACTGAGAGGCTGGGAGCAGGAGCTACTGCGCATGCGTGCGCACTCCCACGCGCATGTGCAGACGTCCCGGCACTGTTCAGCGTGGGACACTGGCTCCGCCCCCGACCCGATTGGCCACGCTGCGTGACGATCTGGGAGAGGCTGGACAGCGGCCAAAGTGGGGACCGATTTTTTTTTTTGTTTTTGTCGGAGCACTTTTCCACGAAGAAAAGCAGCGCAACTCCGGTGAGTGCACCAAAAAAAGGGGTGGGCCAATTTTGAGCTCTATGTTGCTGAACTGGTAATCCAGAGGCCTAGGCAAGTGATCGAGAATGAGAGTTCAGACCCCACCATGGTAGTTTGAGAATTGAAGTCCGTTTTAAAAAATAAATAAATAAATAATACAGTATAAAAGTTTGTATCAGTAAAAATTAACATGAAGCTGTCAGATTGTTGTAAGAATCTAATCGGTTCACTAATGCCCTTTAGTGAAGAAATCCTGTCGTCTTTCCTAGTCTAGTTTGTTGTAGACAATATGTGACTCCAGTCCCACACCAACTTGATTCACTCTGAAGTGGCTTAGCAAGTTATTCAACTAGGAAAACTAGGGATAGGCAATAAATGCCAGTCTTGCTCATCTGAGTATTTTAGTTAAATGATTTAAGTTTGGCAAAGGGAGGGATTGAGTCTCAAAATCTTGTGGCTTCTGGCCAAAAATTCAGATTCTGAACTTTTGATGTAATTTCCTGAATCTGATCCTGCTTTACCCAACTTCAGTTCCCCTCTCCCTCCCTTCCCCCCCCTCCCCTTCTAGACACAAGGCATTTTGCTGCTGCTAACTCTTTCCCAAGCCCTGTTCCTTCCTGGTACAAGCGTACCCTCCAAGGAGATCTGTTTTCATACTCATAACATTCATCCTGTCTTTCTAGCTCAAACCACATTTTATTTTTATTTTTCACTCATGTTGCAGCAGCTCTTTGGTAGCTTCATTTCTCCTGATCCGTTCCATCCTGTCTCAGAAGCCACTGCCAACATACCTGTTATTTTGGTATACCTGTATACTCGAGGGTTAGGGTTCAAAATATGTAAGAATTGAAGACACCAGAGGAAAACAGACAATTAAAGATTGCGAACCATAGAGAGAAGAAAAAATAGCGCTTCATGTTTAATGACCGAATGCCAATGTGCAGCTGGCGAGCCTGTTAAAATAAAGTTGTTGTTTTTTTTTTTAGCTTGGCATCCAGGAAAACACATTTTTTCTGCTTTGACTGCAGTAATATATATTGGTGGTGGTGGTGTCATAGTGCAGTGTAATGTTGGAGAGCGGTGAGTTAGCTTACGCTCACCCAACATCTAGATTGCATTATAACAGCTAGAAAGATAGATGCTAACACTTGACAGTGTTGGCAGAAACAGTGACCTGAGTGATAGAAAGGAAAGGACTAATGTTTATGTCGTGCCTTTCATAGCCTCAGGACGACCCAAAGCGCTTTGCAACCAATGAAGTGCTTTTGAAATGTAGTCACTGTTGTAGAAACATAGAAAATAGGTGCAGGAGTAGGCCATTTGGCCCTTCGAGCCTGCACCACCATTCAATAAGATTATGGCTGATCATGTGCTGCAGGAAATGCGGCAGAGAATTTTCCCATAGCAAGATCCCACAAACAGCAATGTGATTACTGCTGGATAATCTTTTTAGTGATGTTGGTTGAGGGATAAGTGTTGGCCAGTATACTGGGGTGAATTCCCTTATTGCTCTTCGAATAGTGTCGTGGGATCTTTTATTTCCACCTGAGAGATGGGTTAGTTCATGAGAATTGCAAGAAATTCATTCCTTATTAATAAAATCTTTATTTTTTATACACGAGAAATGTTGCAGAAGATTATTTTTCACGTGGCGCTATTTTATCTGTAGTGGCATTATGGCATCACTACTCTGCACCTGCTCATTCGGGAAAATCTTATGAACGATCTGTGCGTGCATGAAATGGCTGTTCAACAGGATGCAGATAGTTTACAGGAAGACTAGTTGAATGTTAGAAAGAGAATATGGGACAATAGTGCAGTTAACTCACTTTCCCAAGATTCGGCTACAATATAAAAACAGATGGGGATCAATTTGTAGTCCAATTACCCACTAAACAATGAGCAAAGGGCATGAAGATAGGCTGCAATCTAGACAACCGTGTATCCTTGTCGCTAATACTTGGATACAGGGTCCAGCATTCTTCATTACTGGCAAACCTTGAAATGTGGCAGTTCATAGAAAGTTGATGGCCCAAAACAGCATATCTGTTCAAGAACTCGTGGTTCAAGCTTCTTAACGCGATCAAGCAAGTGAGAGGCACTGGAACTTGAGAGCATGGCCCAAAAACAATACTTTTATTATATGTATGATATGCTTCAGAAGGTTCCTTGATTATTTTTATAATCTGTGTTTTTCATGTACTTCATTTTGGAAGTTTCAAATATTCTTTCTATAAAAACAAAATTCCCAGCAAGTTTCATTTTGAAAGTTAAAGCTACACAAGAGGATGTCTTTGAATTCAAATGTGATACAGGGTATTCCAGTTTTCTTAGTGTAAGTGTTGTAGTCTCTAATCTGAAGTAAGTTAAATGAAACTCTGATCGCATCAGCTTCTTGCTTTACAAATATAGAAGTGGCTTTAAAAGTAGCTGTACTCAAACAGGTGGGTAGAATATCCATGACCCCAACCACCTAGAAAGACAAGTGCAGCAGGTGCATGGGAACGTCGCCACCTCCAATTTCCCCTTCCAAGTCGCACACCATACTGACTTGGACATATATCGCTGTTCCTTCGTTGTCGCTGGATCAAAATTCTGGAACTCTCTATCCAACAGCATTATGGGAGTACCTTCACACAGATTGCAGCGGTTCAAGAAGGCAGCTCACCATCTCCTCGAGGACAATTAAGGATGGGCAATAAATGCTGGCCGTACCAGTAATGCCCACGTCCAGTGAATGAATAAATAAATAAAGATACCTAATTTGATATTTAAAAATACATTCCCTAATATATTTATAAATAGCACTAGTTTACATTCATATCTCCACCCCTCCACTGTCTCTAAATTGTCAGACTGCTTGCCTGACATCCAGCACTGAGTGAGCAGAAATTTTCTCCAATTAAATATTGGGAAAACTGAAGCCATTGTCTTCGGTCCTCGCCACAAACTCCATTCCCTAGCCACCGACTCCATCCCTCTCCCTAGCAACTGTCTGGAGCTGAACCAGACTGTTCACAATTTTTGTGTTGTATTTGACCCTGAGTTGAGCTTCCGACCACATATTCGCACCATCACTAAGACCGCCTACTTCCACCTCCTAAAGTTGCAAGACTCCGCCCTTTCCTCAGTTCATCTGCTGCTGAAACTCTCATCCATGCTTTTGTTCCCTTCAGACTTGACTATTCCAATGCACTCCTGGCTGGCCTCCCATCTCCACCCTCCATAAGCTTAAGCTCTTCCAAAATTCTGCTGCCAGTATCTTAACACGCACCAAGGCCCGTTCACTCATCATCCCAGTGCTCGCAGACCTACATTGGCTCCTGGTTGAGCAACGCCTCTTTTAAAATTCTCATCCTTTTATTCAAATCTCTCCATGGCCTCGCCCCTCCTTTTTCTCTGTAACCTCCTCCAGCCCTGAAACCCTCCTGAAATATCAGTACTCTTCCAATTCTAGCCTCTTGTGCATCCCCGATTTTAATCGCTCTACCATTGGCAGGTGTGACTTCAGCTGCTGAGGCCCAAAGCTCTGGAATTCCCTCCCTAAACCCCTTTACCTCTCTTGCAGTACTGAGGGAGCGCTGCATTGTAGGCAGGGCAGTACTGAGGGAGCGCTGCACTGTCAGCGGGGCAGTACTGAGGGAGCGCTGCACTGTCGGCGGGTACAGTACTGAGGGAGTCCTGCACTGTCTTTTGGATGAGATGTTAAACCGAGGCCCCGTCTGCGCGCTCAAGTGGATGTAAAAGATCCCATGGCACTATTTTGAAGAAGAGCAGGGAAGTTATCCCCGGTGTCCTAGCCAATATTTATTCCTCAATCAACATAACAGACAGTTTATGTGGTCATTATCACATTGCTGTTTGTGGGATCAAATTGGCTGCTGTGTTTCCCACATTACACTAGTGACTACACTCCAAAAAGTAAAGCACTTTGAGACGTCCGGTGCTCATGAAAGGCGCTATAGAAATCCAAGTCTTTCTTTTCTTTAAGACACTCCTTAAAACCTATCTCTTTGACCAAGCTTTTGGTCATCTGCCCTCATATATTTCTGTTTGATAATTAACCTGTGAAGTGCCTTAGGATGTTTTACTACATTAAAGGAGCTCTATAAATGCAAGTTGTTAAAGCATGGATACGAGACAATCTTTTACATTTTTGCAAGAGTATTAGACTTCTGAATTGGAGATTTGAGTCAGTCTTGACCTCACTATCTTTTCCTGTGTTTTGCCAGTCTTGGCCAAGAAAACCATGTACGAGCTGGCTACAAGTTGATCCCTATCTGCTTTTATATTGCAGTTGGATATTGGGAAAGTGAGCTAGCTGGTCTGTTTTCCATATTCTAGAGAGAAAACGGGTAATTATAGACCGGTTAGCCTGACAGTAGTAGGGAAAATGTTGGAATCAATTATTAAAGATGAAATAACAGCACATTTGGAAAGCAGTGACAGGATCGGTCCAAGTCAGCATGGATTTATGAAAGGAAAGAGATTGTGTGCAAAATTAAAGCACATGGTATTGGGGATAATGTACTGACGTGGATAGAGAACTGGTTGGCAGACAGGAAGCAGAGAGTCGGGATAAACGGGTCCTTTTCAGAATGGCAGGCAGTGACTAGTGGAGTGCCGTAGGGCTCAATGCTGGGACCCCAGCTATTTACAATATACATTTATGATTTAGATGAAGGAATTGAGTGTAATATCTCCAAGTTTGCAGATGATACTAAACTGGGTGGCGTTGTGAGCTGCAAGGAGGACGCTAAGTGGCTGCAGGGTGACTTGGACAGGTTAGGTAAGTAAGCAAATGCATGGCAGATGCAGTATAATGTGGATAAATGTGAGGTTATCCACTTTGGGGGAAGGCAGAAT